>NC_041017.1:12098290-12318843 GCF_004193775.1 Glycine soja | reverse complement strand
CAGCCCGATACGACACTGCTATTACTAAAACATGAAGGCTGCACGGGGTTTCTATCAAGTCAAGAGATTGAAGAGTTATTTTGTGAGTTTTGTGACTTGAGTGTATTTGTGAGCCACCTTGATGCTACCCTAACATCAAGTGTTGGACCTGAGTGTGTAGAGTTGATCTCTATTGTTCAGAGGCAATCTCTGGTGTGTCTTTGATTTGTTTGTAAACACGGGTGAGTGATTGAGAGGGAGTGAGAGGGTTTCTCATATCTAAGAGTGGCTTCTTAGTTAGAAGTTGCATGGGTAGTGGTTAGGTGAGAAGGTTGTATACAGTGGCTGTTAGATCTTGAACTAATACTATTTTAGTGGATTTCCTCCCTGGCTTGGTAGCCCCAGATGTAGGTGACGTTGCACCGAACTGGGTTAACAATTCCCTTGTGTTATTTACTTGTTAATCTGTTCTACTGTCATATATAACCTGCAGTTCTGAAGCGCATTGTCGTGACATCCTGTACGACATCTGTCCTCAGTATCAGAATTTCAGAGTCACACTTTCAAAGCATGTCGGTTTTTTCAGCTAAACAACTTTTTTTCTTTTCTTTCCTCCTTTCTTTCTTACTTGCTCTCTTGTTCATTCTTGCTCTCTTTTTTTCTATATTTTTTTAATTTTTATTTTTTTCTTTGTTTTTTTTGTTTGTTTTATCATCATTTTCTTGACGATGTTCCTAAACAAAGAATCTACAACGGTTCCAGAATTTCAAACATCATTGATAGTAATGACATATAACACTAACGCAACATCCAAACAAATGTATGCGCTGTACAAATGACATCGAAACAACAAAACAAACATTAGTCTCTCAAGTCAAAAAATAACCAACATAAACAACATAAAATGATAAAAGATATGAAAGAAAACATGAATCTGGGGATCTCCAGTCATGTAGCTCCACTCCCTCCCAAGAAGTCAGCAAATCGGCCATCTCCTCGTCCTCGCGTGGGCCTTTCTCATCACCGGGACCTGGGGGTGCCTCTTCCATGCTTGGGCCTCAGGCCAATCCCGGGCCATCCGACCTCTGCCCTGAACTGGTCGGAGTAGGGCATGAAAAAGAAGCGAAGCCCTGGCTCTGCATGCTGAGCTCAGCTGGTACAGAACAATCATGGGTCTGTACATGTGCCCGGTGGTTGCCGCCTGCTGGTGAACCAAATGCCGTAAATACTGCTCCATGTCAAATGACCCAGCCGGGCCAGCCTGATGAGTGGTGGTGGCGCGCCCGGGCCTGTGGAGCATCCCCCTGAGCCTTGCCATCTGGTGCAGTACTTTTCATAAAAGCCCGGGTGATGGGCGGCCGAATACCTTGGTAGGTGCCACGGGGACTCCGAACGACTGGCAGAGTCCTGTGATCAGCACGGGAAATCCTAGGGCCCTGTTGGACTTATCTGATCCAAAGGGTGCCTGGTAGGCCCATACCTGCAAAAATATAAATGGCCATCAGCGATTAACACGAGCACATGGATGCTCATCCCGCGTCAGGATGGCGTACACAGCTGACACTTCAGGCAGGGGGGGTCGGAATTATGGTCGGTGGGCAGGATGTTGCTGAGCCAGCAAAGTCATCCATATCTGAGTCAGGGTGGTCCATGTTGGTGCAATAATTCGCACTCGCCTCCTTGCGGAAGGTCCGGGCAAAATCCTGCCCCGGTATACATAGCAACGGGAGATGACCTCCCATCGAACGCACATCAGACCCGGTTCCTCTCTGGCCATACTCGCAACTCCTGGCCCTCTCCAGCACTAACGGATATGCCAATGCTTCCGCTCATGAAGAAATCGGCCGCCCAACCTTCTCAATGTCCTCTTATCATTGTCGCAATCTCTGGCGGGTATTCTTTGCTTACGACATATCGCTTGATGTCGAAATACCAAGGCTTACCGTCCCGTTCCTCTTCTACTTGGCAGCAATGCGCGGGTTTTCCACGACACCAAAATTCAATGTAGGGTAGATCCCCGTGCGGCGTTAGCTGGAACATAGACGCCAAAGTAGCAACCGCATCGCCATTTGATTTTCCTCGCGGGGAACATGATGGAAAGAGATCTCATCAAAGGTTTTAGCCAATTCCTTGATATAGGCTTTGTAGGGTATCAGCTTGGGATCTCTAGTTTCCCATTCCCCTCTCAGCTGATGGATTACCAACGCTGAGTCGCCGTACACCTTGAGTAGTTTGACATTGGAGTCAATCGCTGCCTGGACGGCCAGGGCACATGCTTCATATTCGGCCATGTTGTTGGTGCAGTCGAATCCTAGCCTGACTGTGAAAGGTACACATTGATTGTCCGGAGAGACCAATACTGCCCCAACGCCATGGCCTAGAATGTTTGACGCTCCGTCAAACCAACGGTCCATTTGTCCCGATCTTCGTCCATTTTCCTCAAACAAGGCCATGATGTCCTCATCCGGAATTCAGGATGCATGGGCTGATAGTCGTTAAGAGGCTATGAGCCAAATAATCTGCTAAGGCGCTTCCTTTTATCGCCTTTTGGGTGACGTAAACTATAATCAAACTCGGATAGCAGGACTTTCCACCGGCCGATTCGTCCCATGACAGCTGGCTTTTCAAAGATGTACTTAACCGGGTCCATCTTGGATATCAACCAGGTAGTATGGCTCAGCATGTACTACCTTAGGCGATGGGATGCCCATACTAAAGCACAACACGTTCTTTCGAGCAAGGAGTAATTCATTTCACAGGTCGTGAACTTCTTACTTAGGTAGTAAACAATGCGCTCTTTCTTTCCGGATTCGTCATGTTGCCCCAGCATACACCCCATTGACTCGTCCAAGATTGTCATGTACAAAATGAGAGGCCTTCCAGGTACTGGTGGCATAAGCACAGGGGGATTCATAAGACACTTCTTGATCCTTCCAAAAGCCTCTTGGCAACCCTCATTCCAACGATCAGTTTGGTTTTTGCGTAAGAGCTTGAACAACGGCTCACAAATGCGGTGAGCTGCGATATGAATCTGGAAATATAATTCAAGCGTCCCAGGAAACCTCGGACTTGTCTCTCTGTACGGGGTTCCGGCATCTCAAGGATAGCCTTCACCTTTTCGGGGTCTACCTCTATCCCTTTCTGGCTTACAATGAAACTAAGCAATTTCCCTGATTTGACCCCAAAGGTACACTTGGCGGGGTTCAACCTTAATTGATATTTCTTAAGCCTTTCGAACAACTTCCGCAGGTTGACAAGGTGTTCTTCCTCAGATTTAGATTTAGCAATTATGTCGTCCACGTAGACCTCGATCTCTTGATGCATCATATCATGGAACAAAGCTACCATGGCCCGTTGATAAGTTGCCCCGGCATTCTTGAGTCCAAAGGACATCACCTTGTAACAGAACGTCCCCCACAGGGTGACGAAAGTAGTCTTTTCCATATCCTCTGGCGCCATCTTTATCTGATTGTAACCGGAGAAACCGTCCATGAAGGAAAATAAAGCGAAATTGGCCGTGTTATCTACGAGGATATCGAAGTGTGGTAAAGGAAAATTTTCCTTGGGACTGGCCCGATTCAGGTCCCGATAATCCACACACATTCGTACTTTCCCATCTTTCTTAGGGACCGGTACGATGTTGGCAACCCATTCTGGATACCGAGCGACGGCCAGAAAACCAGCGTCAAATTGCTTCTTCACTTCTTCTTTATCTTCAAGGATGTTTCGGGCTTCATCCTTCTCAGTTTCTGCTTTACCGGGGAACACTCGGGATTTAGAGGTAATCGGTGTTGTACAATGTCAGAACTCAAACCGGGCATATCTTGGTATGACCAAGCAAAGATGTCTTGGTAGTCTCTTAGCAGGATTATTAATTCTTCACGGATAGGTGCGGTAATACCTGTGCCTATCTTTACTTCCCTTTTTCCACTGCCAATTCCCAAGTCTACTAGTTCTGTTTCTTCTGATGAGGCCCCATTTCTTGGTCCTCATGGGCGACCATTCTTTCTAATTCTGGGGGAAGTCCCATATCCTCGTTTCCTTCATCTTCCGTTTGATTCATTTCTTGCTCGAAGTTGATAGACGGGTCCCAGGTATTAGTACCTTCTGGGGACTCGTCATCGGATCTGCCATTTCAGAAAATAAAGAAGTAAACATGCAAATGGATGAGAATGGGTAGAGACGTAGGAACAGATGAAGAAAGATCCTTGTATTATAAATTCAAAAACAAAAGACACAAAGCTTTAACAAAAGAAAAACTCTAAGGCCTAGGCCCAACTATAGAGCTTTTAAAACCGTAAAGGTTTACATTATGCTCGTTGCGTAAATGCCAGGGCGTTCCTCCACTCACCAATTTCCCAGCTAGAAATCAGGAGGGCATGGTCGTACCAAATCCAATGTACTCGGAACATCATCTTCGTATATCGCGACCACTTGACCTTCGTCTCCCAGACTCGCGCTTATAAAGCTTCTACTTATGTGGCAGGGCGGGCTTCCTTCACTTCCTTGTCTCAAACGCGAGCTTTGACCACCGCTCTTCCTTCCCGCGATGCTTCTCTTTATATCTGCCTGAGTGGGCTTATAGCCTAAACCATACTTCCCACGATTTCCTTTGGCATTTATCAGGCTAGTTATGTCGCCGTTGTCTTTGCCTAAACCCATTCCAGGTTCGTAACCGTTCCCCAACATAACTCGGGCCATCATTACTGCTGCATCGGACAAGCAAGGCTGCCCAGAGAAGAAATCCACAGAGGAAATGCTTACCACCTCGAAAGACTGGAAAGCGGTTTCTAATGACTCCTCTGTGGCCTCCACATAAGGCATAGAGGATGGGCAGCTCACCAAGATGTCTTCCTCGCCTGACACGATGACCAAATGCCCCTCCACTACGAATTTTAACTTTTGGTGGAGTGTAGAGGGAACAACTCCCACTGAGTGGATCCACGAGCGCCCCAACAGACAGTTGTAGGGGGGGTTAATATCCATTATTTGGAAGGTGACTTGACAGGTGTGAGGGCCTATCTGTACTGGGAGATCGATCTCTCCCCTAACCTCTCGGCGGGTGTCGTCGAAGGCACGAACCACCATTGAACTCGGCTTTAAGTGGGAAGCATTGAATGGTAATTTCTCCAAAGTGCTCTTAGGCATCACGTTTAAACTAGAACCATTATCGATGAGCACTTTGGCTACGACATGGTCCATACACTTGACTGATACGTGCAAAGCTTTATTATGCCCTCTCCCCTCGGCAGGGATTTCTTCTTCGGCGAAGGCAAGATAGTTGTTGGCAGTGATATTATTGACCAGCCCTCCGAAACCTTCTACCGAGATGTCTTGGGCCACATGGGCCTCGTTCAGAACTTTTACTAGCAGAGCCCGATGAGGCTTGGAGCTCATGAGTAACTCCAACAGCGAGACCCTGGCCGGAGTTTTGTTGAGCTGTTCGATAACCTTGAATTCCCTCTGCTGAATTATACGGAGGAACTCGCTGGCTTCCTCTAGCGACACCTCCTTTTTACCATCCTTTTTCTCCGGAAGACCTTCGCCGGAATATCTTTATTCGAAGCGTGGGGCGCTTCACCATCTTGTTCCTCCACCACTTTTCTTTTCCCCTTGACGTTCGCGGGTTGGACTAGTAGGTCCGGAGGCACAAACACACGACCGCTACGGGTCACACCACTCAGTCCCGTGATATTTGTTACCTTAGCCGACAACGAGCTGACGTCGGTGGCATCTTCTTCCTTCCCCCTCGAAGGTGTATATCTCCATGGGACTGCGTGGCTATTTTGGTACGGGAAAGGAACAGGTTTAGCTACTAAGGGGTGTCCGGGCTTTTGCGAAGCTGTGCCCTTGGTGAAGTATATCACCAAGGGTTTGGGCTTCGCAACACTGCTCCCATCCGTGGACTGCATGCATATATGCTGCTCTTCTATTCCTTCACTGCCAACTTCCAGTCGACCTTGATCTATCATCCGCTGTAACAATTCCTCTACTCCCAAACACGTTTCCATGTCATGTAGCTCGCCGGAATGCAGCAAACAGGAATCCTCCTTACGCCCACTATGGGGAATCACACCTCCCTTTTGTAGGGCCTCAAAGATAAACCTCCTAGGGGTTGCCACATCCTTTAAAGGTTTAGACCTGCGCGGCCTATCGGACTCAACGGCGTTAACCGCTCCCCCTCCATGATTGGCGAGCGGGTTGGTTCTCACATTGGGCCGATCCTCTTGGAAAGTCAGCCATCCAGCATCTATCAAATGTTGGACCTTGTATTTAAGGGCCAAGCATTTTTCAATGGAATGCCCCGGGACACCCCCACGGTACTTGCAAGTTGCGTTAGGGTCATACCACTTTGGGAAAGGGTGTTGGAGGACCTTTCCGGGAGTTACCACGGCCAAATGGTTGGCGATGAGGGACGGCAAGAGGTCTTCGTATGTCATTGGGAGTGGGGTGAATTCTTGAAATGGCCTCGGAGGGAAGTTCCTTGTTGCGTTGGAATTACCGGCCGGGCGAGTCGTGTTCGGAGTTGGAACTTGGGGAGCTTCCCTCTGGGTGGGTGCCTTAGGCTGCACGGGCGCTGAACTAGAGGCATTCCCAGTATGAGCCGAGAAGCTCGGGTGATGTTGCGCGTACTGATGGGTACCATGAGGTGTCTACGGGGGTTTGACCCACGGGGGCGTTGAAGAGACGGCATGGGCATCTTCTTCTTTCCTTTTTGCCCTTGTTGCCCCGATTCTTTTGGCATTCGCACTCGTGGAGGAAACGTAATCGAACTTTCCTCTTTTCAACCCTACCTCGATTCTTTCCCCGGCGAACACTAGATCCGCGAAGCTAGACGGCATGTAACCTACTAGCTTCTCATAGTAGAACACTGGCAGAGTGTCTACCATCATGGTGATCATCTCTCTCTCGACCATGGGAGGAGCCACTTGTGCCGCCAGGTCTCTCCACCACTGTGCGTATTCTTTAAAGGTTTCGCCCTCTTTCTTGAACATATTCTGCAGCTGAGTGCGATCGGGAGCCATATCGGAATTATACTGATATTGCCTTAGGAAGGCAGTAATCAGATCCTTCCAAGTACGGATACGGGAAGCTTCCAAATTAGTGTACCAAACTACCGCGGCTCCGGCCAAGCTATCTTGAAAGAAGTGTATTAATAGCTTCTCATCCTTAGAGTGTGCGCCCATCTTGTGACAGTACATCTTGAGATGGTTTTTAGGACAAGTCGTCCCTTTATACTTGTCAAAGTCTGGCACTTTGAACTTCGGGGGGATAACAACATCGGGTACTAAGCAAAGATCCGTCATGTCTGCGAACGGATAGTCCCCAAATCCTTCCACGGCTCTCAATCTTTCCTCGAGGAGATCGAGCTTCCTCCTTTCTTCAGTTGCCGGGGGCGGTCCTTCCGTGGACAAAACTATTGGTTGTTTCGTGATGTTGGGCTGAGGCAACGTGCTGGGTGCCGGCCCTTCGGGGATCGGGGGATACAACTCGACATCCCTTCGAGCATAGTCTTGAGGGTCTTTGTGGACCTCGTCGGGCTGTTGAGGCGGTTCTCTTTCAAGGATGGGAGAAGCAAGATGGCCCGGATCGTCTTGCAGGACGGGTGGTGAGTAGTTGGGCGGCAATCCATAAGGGTAAGCCGCTCGGTTGTATCCCAGGTGAGGGTTGCCATCATGCCCCAGTGTGTCCCTTCCCCGTCCTACTATGTTTGAGGGAGGATGGTGCGTAGTTGCCAAGAGAGTTGGGTCTGCTTCGGCAGCCGAACTGACAGCGGCAGCGGTGGCCACATTTTTCTCCATGAGCTGCCTCATTCCTAACATGGCCTCCATCATGGAAGCCATCTGTTCTTTCAGAGCCGACATGTCGGCTTTCATCTGTTCCTGTGTCACCTCTTGATCACCCATCGTTCTAGATTTGGATCTGGTGCGATAGGGATGCCTTGTGGCGCGTTTAGTTATGGTGTTTTTCCCTAAAAACCAAACGTGAGGAGTGGGTAAAGAACGAAAGAATGCATGCTAGAGATAAGATGCGGGAGTGATTTGATTCGCACAAGCTTTTTGGGGTAGAAAAATGGGACCAACTCATTTTATTTCAAAAAGTTGTACCTAGTCAAGGTCTGAGAGACCATACAAGTTTCCTAGCAATTTCTAATTATGTGGGTCATTAAGTCTATCATATGCTGACAATAGCTGAGAAGCCCATGAATTTCTTCGGGGGCGGAGTAGGTGTTCGCCATCGTCTTGGCCTTGGCTAACAATCGGGGAAGTTCTTGACTCCCGTTCAAGGTAAGAGCAAACCGATCCATCCACATGGTTGCCTCTTGGTGTAAAGAGTCGATCACCCTTCCTCTAGCCTCTTTTTCCGCGTATACTTGGGC
The DNA here is from genome assembly GCF_004193775.1 of Glycine soja. NCBI lineage: Eukaryota > Viridiplantae > Streptophyta > Magnoliopsida > Fabales > Fabaceae > Glycine > Glycine soja. The sequence continues at coordinate 12,310,484 of NC_041017.1, read as the reverse complement.
ATACTCGTCCGCGACCCTATGCTCGTGGGCCGTGGCTAGACCTAACTCTTCTTGGTACTTGGCGATGATAGCTAGCATGTTGATCTCCGTCTCGCATAAACGCTGAGACAAGCTCCTTTTGGACCTTGAACAGGCAACTAACTCCTCTTTCAAGACCATGCTATGTGCTCGCGACTGGTCCCTCTCTTCCCTTCGCAGCTTGAGTTCACTGTTGCTACCCCACAGAGCTCCGCGAAATTTGTTACGGCCATACTCTTCCTTGCGAGCCCTCTTGGTCTCTTGTTCAAGGGCTCTTGCGATAGTTGCATTCTCTTCCCGTAATCCGGCACACTCCTTCCGGATGTGTGTAGCGGCCAACTTGAACTTCTCCTTGGCAAGTTTCGCCTTTCCTAACTCGCTTTTGAGAGCTTGGACTTATTCGTCCTCTTCCGGTGCTTCAAAACTCTCTTCGCTGACGACTTTTAACTTGGCGAGCCAATCTAAACCTCGTATATGAACTTTTAGCCATTCATGGTAACCACCAATGATGCCATTACGAATGCCCCTAAGTTCTTGATCTTTTCTTAATGGGGTTTCCCATGCCTTATGGATTCTTTGTATAGCCTTGAAATTTTGCGCGCCAAAATCCCTCACAAGGAAAGGAGACATGCTTTCTTCCGTCGGTGCTCCCCTCATGGGGTACCCTAGTTGTCTTATAGCGAGCGCGGGATTGTAGTTAATACAACCCCTCGTTCCTATCAGCAGAATGTTTGGGTACCCTCCACATGAGAAAAGGACTCCCTCCTTTCCTTCCTTCCATCGGGGGAACCAATTGATTGTTCTACCTCCTATCCCAGCCAAAAGCTGGTCCCAATCTATTCTTCTCTTTTCAGTACACGAGCGATGGCTCTGGAGCGGACATGGATGCCTAGTGTCTTGCAGGAACAGGTGCGAAACCAACCAAACACAGAGAGCGGGCAAGCAACAGATAATCCGTGCGCTACTCTTCTCGCACCTTCGGTCAAATGTGTCAAATAAATCTACCAAGACAGCTACCACCGGACTTTCCTTGCTATGTTGGTATGCAAGGAAAGCGTCGATTGCTGCTAGGTCCACCAAACCATCTACGTTTGGAAAGAGGACGACCCCAAAAATTAGCAAAGCTAACACATCCATAAACGGGACCCAATCTCCTTGATTGGCCATACCCCTCACCTTGTCTTCTAGGTACTTCCGTGGTAGGCCCGCTATGCCGTTTCGAGTCTGTTTTATGCGGTCCAAACCTCTTGCTGAATCCTTGACCACAGTTGCAATTCTGCTCAAAGAGGGGAGACACCCGGAGGAAAGATATGGTTTTCTTCCCCCGAGAGGACATCCTAGAATTTCCTCAAATTCTTCAATGGTTGGTACCAATTGGAAGTCTCCGAACGTGAAGCATCTCAAAGGCTGGTCGTAGTATTGGGTGAGTGATGCAATGGCTTCTATGGATACCTCTGCTATGGTCAACTCTAAGATCTTTCCGTAAGTCTTGCGGAAGGCTTGCATTTAGAGAGGTTCCATCAACCGCCCTAATTCCTTGATGCTGGTGGTATCTAGGCCTTTAACCTTGACTTGGTAAAACCTCTTGCCGGTTTGATTTGTTCCCATGCTTACTAAGGTGAGACAAAAAGCTGGTGCAAATCAAAACTCCGATATCTCATGGGTGGAATGGATGAATGCATGAAGGAATGCATATGACACAGATGCAATCTAGGAATGCGAGGGCCCGAGGAATTGTCTCCTTCTTAGATACAACGTCTAGGGGTAACAAAGTGCCCCAACGTATGTTTTTAAGAAGGCGACACGGACCCTCCGTTGGTTTGTTTACAGAGGGGATCAAGACAGAACCCATATGCGATGCATATGCAAAAGACGCAATGCGGGAATGTACATAGTATGACAATATTCACTGAACATAAGCAAAAGGGTATATGATACTTATGCATGGCAGTGTGAAAAATGGCACGCAGCGTATTTGCTCCGTGCCCCTATTTAAGGGACCTATAAGGGAGAGAACTAACTAGGCATTTAGTGATAACCCCTCAAGGTAGTCATATCTCTCTTGATGGTTTCTAGAGGTATTATCCCCTTCGAAGAACATACAGCAGCAGTAGGGACTACTAGCAACAATATGTTTTCAAAGAGGAAAACTCTAGATGAGGGTTCACTGTAATCAAGCATGTCGGAGACCTAGCATGATTACAGATTCACCTCCACTCCTTATGTTCCTATGAACCCGGGTATATGGCCCTTTTTCAACTCACAGTGTGTGCAAATAGTGTTGGTGTTTGTGTGCATCAAATGAATAAATATTTACCTCATGCATACATTTTAAAATGCACTAAAAGCAATAAAGAGTTTATATACACAAGAACGTAATGAAGGGAAACCAACAAAGGGGTAAGTCACGGTAAAACATTGCACAAGATTAAATGGCCTAACTCTCTAAAAACACTCCCCAGTGGAGTCGCCAACTGTCGCAACCTACCCTTCGGCGGGAGGGCGACGCGTGACTCGCGGGATGCGTGTTCCACGAAAGGAATACGCGCGGAGTCGCAACCAACGTTTATTTGAGGAAAACGTCGGAAAAACAGGAAAAGACGCGATCTACGAACTTTTAAGTGAAAGGCTCGGGAGTTGTATTTACGTGCGGGGAAGGTATTAGCACCCCACACGTCCGTCACAAGGGACGGCAGCCTTTAATCGAATGTGCAAACATGACTTTGATTTTTACGTTCCCTTTTATGTCCTTATATCCTTTATACCCTTTTTATATTTTTTTCTCTTTCTGTGGTCGACAAGGGTGTTTCCCTTTGCTCCTACGTATTCCTCAATTGGGATGAGAAAATCAGACCTACGTAGTTCTTTTTTATCAAGTGATTCTTTTTTACTTAAAAGGTGATCATTTTAAGGCATTGGACCTTGAAAATGATCCATTTTACTTGGTAAGAAATTGAAATGATAAACTTCAAAAACCTATTTTTATGGACGAGCTTGACTAGGTGAGTTGATTTTAGCTTTAGTTTCACTTTAGTTATTAGTCAATTCAATTAAGAATGAGAAATCCCAAAGAGAAAACGTCCGATTGATTTTCCGATTTATTTTACTAAAAGACGTTTTTTTATTATTATATTATTATTTTGCCTCTTTTTTTATTTCCAACGTGGTTACGGTACGACCGAACGGTCGGAATTCATTTTAACCGAAGTTAACGGATAATACGATTCAAACAATCGGTGGAAATTTATTTTATTTTTAGGTTAAGCGAGAAATGACTTAAATAAAATGGCTTAAGCACGTCAAAAGCGGGTATAAAAAGTAAACGAAACGAGAATAAAAATACACGAAACACAATGTGGATCACCACGGGTACATAGAATGAATCGAAAAAGCTTGGTTCGAGGTACTTACCCGTTGAAGATCGAAGAACGATGAAGAACGAATGAAGAACGTCGAAGAACGGTCGAAACCTTCGCGAAATTCCTCACGGAAACGTTACGGAAACGTTTCGGAAGCGCCTCGGCTTGGATTTTCTTCACGGAAACAATTTTTCCAAGCAAATTCGAAAGAGAGAGAAGTGCCTATGGGGCTGAACCTTTTTTCACTTCACTTCTCCCCCTATTTATAGAAAATTGGGGGAGAAGCTTGCCACCCAGCTCGCCCAGGCGAGCAGGGTTGCTTTCTCCAGAAGCAACAACCTTTTGGAGGAATCTTCTGGAGGGCCCAAGTGGGCCTGGTTGCTATTTGCACCCCCATTTTTACTAAGTACACCCCCCTACCTTTTTTTTGGTGATTCTTTTTTTCGTAAAGTTACGGAAACTTACGAATTTCGTAACGATACTTGTTTTCTTTCCGTAATGTTACGGAACCTTGCGGATTACATAATCATCCCCTTTTTGACTTACGGAATGTTACGGAACCTCACTAATTGTGCAACGATGCTTCCATTTTGATTTCCGGTGTGTCACGGAACCTTACGGATTGTGCATCAATACTTTCTTTTGATTTCCGGCATATCCCGGAACTTCACAAACTGCCTAATGATGGGTGCCAAGCACCTCACAAGGACCAAACAAAAGTTGCATGTCATCAAGCAAAGGTCCCCGAACGAAATTAGTGTATGACATAGGTATAGAGCAGAGAATGCTGGGAAATTCCCAAAAATATCACATACCCAGAAACAAGTTGGTGGCAGTTATTATGTTATCCGGGAAATCGTTCTGGAGCTAGAATATGAGTCTAAAATGAATTCTTCAAATAATGTGGATAAGTTTTTTGTGGGAAAGAAATTTGATGAGAGTAAACTACTTACCACTGAATCTATGAATGTTCCATCTGGTAATATTGAGATTGCAAAAGAAAGCCCTGTCAAAGATTATTCTCAATCGATAGTTTTAGATGACAAGGAGAGTGTTAACACTGGATATGAGCATCTTGAAGAAAACAGATAGCAACAGACTTCCTATTTGGAGAGGAGGTTGTCTGACAAACTTGAAATTATGTCTACACCAGTAAGCATTGCATTAGCATCACTTTTAGTTATGAATATAGTAAATATAGTAGTTACAGATAAGCAGTGATCCTAGGTCTACTTGATTAGAGTATATTTTTGTTATGTTTGATTCTTGTTTGATTGTAAATATCTTAACTGTAGTTCAAAGGCCAAAATAGAAAAGTAAAATCATTATAAATTATATTTTTGCAGTTTTTTGTTCAAATGCAAATACATTACTGATACAAAAGATGTTCTTAATGTCTATTTCCTAATGCTTCTAATATTTGATATTTAATTCTATTCAGAAATTTGAACATTTTATTTGTTCTAGTTTACTCTAATAGGGTTTGTTCTTCTGGTGGAAAACACTATATTTGTGAATACATTTTCACTCTTATTTCTAACTTGTACTAAACTCAACTGATCATAAATTTGCAAAGCTTCAAATTATACAGCTATGACTTGGACAGTACAAAAGAACAAAGAGATGCTATAAGAACTCAAAATAGGTAAACATATATACTGGATCCCCAAATTCATGCTCGATTCATCATGTTTCTCCAGCATTTAAAACTTAATTTGTGTGTACTTCCCTCTTCTGTTTGTTGAGTTTAAATAATGTTGCTTTTATGCTAAATCCATAAATGCATAAAAGAGTATGAGAAACTTTGCAGGCAATGCCGCCAACTACTAAAGCACAGCAATGGGAGCTTTAAGTTAAATGAAATAAGTGAAATCAGCTATGAAGGAGATAGTGCAAGTTTTATCATGTGAAGCTAACATTCTAACCAATATATCAATATAGATATTGTGGAAGCAAAGCTTCATGATGAATCAACAATGATTCAAAGGTGTTTTGATGATAACAATGATGATAAAAAAAGATGATGACAAAGGTGATGAACAAAAAGCTCAAAAGATCAAAGAACATCTCAAGTGAATCAAGAACAAGTCAAGAGTTCAAGAATCAAGAAGAATTCAAGATTCAAGACTCAAGAAGAAAGTCTACAATCAATAATCAAGATTCAGGATTCAAGATCTCAAGAATCAAGATCAAGATTCAAGACTCAAGATTCAAGAATGAAGAAAAGACTCAATCAAGATAAGTATTAATTTTTTTTTTCAAAACTTTGAATAGCACATGAGTTTTTGACAAAACCTTTACCAAAGAGTTTTTACTCTCTGGTAATCGATTACTATATTGTTGTAATCGATTACCAGTAGCAAAATGAGTTTGAAAAAGTTTTCAAACTGAATTTACAACGTTCCAAATATTTTCAAAAGGTTGTAATCGATTACAATGTTTTGGTAATCGATTACCAGTGTCCTTGAACGTTGAAATTCAAATTTAAAAGTGAAGAGTCACATTGTTTCACTCAAAAGCTTTGTGTAATCGATTACACTTATTTGGTAATCGATTACCAGTGTTTGTTTCTGAAAAATCTAAAGATGTACCTCTTCAAAAAGGTTTTGACTTTTTCAAATGGGTTTTAAGTTTTTCTAAAAGTTATAACTCTTCTGAATGGTCTTCTTGACCAGAGATGGAGAGTCTATAAAAGCAAGGCTTTGTTTTGCATTTCAAAAATAATCTTGAACACTTTTCTAATCAATCCTTTAAAAGCCTTGAATCTCTTTGAATCTCTTTGAACTTCTTCTTCTTCTTTGTACCAAAAGCTTTCTGAAGTTTTCTGGTTTTCTAAACCTTGAAAACTTGTGTTATTCATCCTTTTCATTCTCTTCTCCCTTTGCCAAAAAGAATTCGCCAAGGACTAATCGTCTGAATTCTTTTTGTGTCTCTCTTCTCCCTTTTCCAAAAGAACAAAGGACTAACCGCCTGAATTCTTTTGTGTCTCCCTTCTCCCTTGTCAAAGAATTCAAAACGACACAGTCTGAGAATTCTTTTGATTCTTCCCATTCCCTAATACAAAAGCGTTCAAAGGTTAAACCGCCTGAGAATTCTTTTGTATCCCCATTCACAAAGTATCAAAGGTTTAACAGCCTGAGATCTTTGTCTTAACACATTGGAGGGTACATCCTTTGTGGTACAAGTAGAGGGCACATCTACTTGGGTTTGACTGAGAACAAGAGAGGGTACATCTCTTGTGGATCAGTTCTAGTGGAGGATACATCCACTAGGTTCAAAGAGAACAAGGGAGGGTACATCCCTTGTGGATCTTTGCTTGTAAAAGATTTTTTACAAGGTTGAAAGAAAATCTCAAGGACCGCAGGTCGCTTGGGGACTGGAGGTAGGCACGGGTTGTTGCCGAACCAGTATAAAAACTCTTGTGTGTTTGTTTCCTTCTTCCCTACTATTTTACTTTCCGTTGTGCATTTAATTTTCGCTTTTACTTTTTGTTAAGTTTCTCTTCTACTCCTCATTCTCTTAACAATTTAGTAAAAGCCTTAAAAGAGTAATTTTTTAATTAGTAAAGGGTTAGGAATAATTAATTCAACCCCCCCTTCTTAATTATTCTGAGGCCACTCGATCCAACAGATATATTTTACTGATAAAAAATAATTCCAACAACCATGAACCACACAAAAAATTAGAAATGGCCACTGACCCATTTGCAGCCCAGTAAACAAGGTTCCAGCTTCTTCAACAACAACTCGATGAGCTGCACGCGTCTTCCCTGCAACCACCATAAGCAAACATCAACGTTAAAATTTTTTTATCAAAGCCGCGACCTTGCTTCACGAACCACCCCATATCTTCGAAGCTTAACCTAAAAGAAGCTTAACCTAACAACTTTATTAACGTAACCTGGTTTCTTCGAAGTGAGATCAATGTTTTTCTTCACGAACTGGCAGTTCAAGCCGAGAACTTTGAACCTCGTCTACTTCAATGTACAGGGCTTCTTCGTCAATAGGGTTCAATGCTTGAAATTGAAACAGCAAATACGTTGAGGGCAAGCGAGAATGGTGAAGGGTTCAATCCAAGGTCACAAGGCTGCCTACAGGGTTCAATGCTTGAAACTGAAACAACAAATACGTTGAGGGCAAGCGAGAATGGTGAAGGGTTCAATCGAAGGTCACAAGGCTGTCTACAGGGTTCAATGCTGAAGGGTTCAATGCTAGGTCTCAGTGTTGTCTACAGGGGTTCAAAGAAAAGACAATACGTTGAGGGCAAGCGGTTTAATTTTGATTTTTTTTTGTTTAACTCTACGACGGTTTTTAATGAAAACCGGCGTAAATGTTATAGCCTGTAACATTCTAAGGCGGTTAACCGCCTTAGATTGCAAGTCGTAAAATGCAAATTATTTCACAAAAATTACAAAAATGCCACCGATCAACTTTTAAGAGCGGTTTCTACATAATCGACGTAAATTTGGTGTCGTAAAAAGTCCTTTTTTTAGTAGTGCGAACAAAGTTACTTTATGGTGTATGCTTAACTAAAAAAAATCTTAATCAAAACATTGTACATCAATATAATCTCATGATCCCTAAACAGGCATTTTCCTCAAAAGTTGTCCTTGCATGAAGCTGGAAGCAAAATAAGAAGGGAAAATATACGTAAGTAATGACACAGTCAAAAAGTTGCTTCCATCTTTTAAAAATCGTATCATAACTATTTACTGTTATTCCTTTGTTTCAATCTCGAATTTTAAAATTTTCTGTGTGTAATTTTCATTCCAAAACCAATATTATAAGTCAAATATAAATTCCGAATTTTAAGAGAAAATGACATCTGGAAGAGGAAATTACTTGACCTACCTCTTTATGTAATAGTAACAGAAGTCAGCTAAGATGAACGATTGAACCATCTCTGCAATAAAAGCTGCCAAGAACCAGAAATAGCCACTCCCAGCCAAAAATAGAAAATTGACATTATGCATTATTTAATGCGTTAAAAACACACAATGCGTATCTTAATTTAAATAGACTTAGAAAATTGACCAAAAATGTTCAATCATTGTTTTTACGAAAAAAAGAAGATAGATATGTACACTGTTTAGTTTGCAGAACAAGATACATATATGTAACTTTGCACAAGATACACAGCCACGTATACACTACACTACCATGGCAAATAATATTTTGAAACTACTCGTAAGATATTAATAACCGGGCAACATTCTTTTTATTTCTTATATGGAGTAGGGTTTGGTTGTAAATTTGGGATGGAAAGACAACCTAGTCGATCAATCCACTTTTTGCAATGCATACTTATCACAAGAATTGCGCTACATTGATAATTATGGATAATTCTTCAGCAATCTCAATGAATAGAACCATAAGTCAATTATTTTAGAACTCCTCGAATTGCATTCTCAAATTTTAGGTTACTTAGTTAATTTCGTATATCATTTTTTAAAAATTTCTTATAAAAAAATTATTAGGCTAATCGATCATTACAAATAAAATTTTATGAAATTATTCATACACATGAATGTTGTAGTTTTTCCTCAAAAATACCAAAGACTATTATATTTGGGCAATGTGTGTTTCTAATTAAAACTTTCATATTAAAGTTCTAGGAAATTAACCGAACCGAGTAAAAAATGACCTCACCAGAATTATCCAATGAGCCACTGCCAAGAATCTTGAAACACCGAGAGCGATTACATAATACCCTGTAAAGTGTGGATAGGTCAATTGAGGGTGGAACAATTGTTTCTATTTAATGAGGTTCATTTTACTCATGTGAAAATATGAGAATAATTAATAATAATTATTAAATTAAGATTAAAAATAATAATCAGTTGAGATTAAAATATGTAATATTATATATCATCTAATATGTAAAATATTCACTAAACAAATCACATCCTAAAATTTTTAACTATCGTTAATTCGTCACCATCACCATGACTGCTACCACCTTCATTACCATGACTGTCATTGACATTGTTACCACCACCCTTATGGCCGACGACGATGGTGGTGATGACAACAATGATCATGACGAAAATTGTGACGGTTGACGATTGTGGTGATGGTAGCAGGATGATCATGGTGGTTGCTGTAGTAGTGATCATGGTAATGGTAGCGACAGTCATGACAGTGATGGTGATGAGTTAATTTCGATATTTTAGGAAATGATAATTGAGATCTTTAAATATTTATTTGTTATTTGATTAATCTTTTAGAGATTTGATAATATATTATATTTTAATTTAAAATTTTAAATATTTTAATCTTAACCATTTTTTTATTCTTAATCCGATACTTATTATTAATCATTCTCATATTTTGAAAGGAATCGTAATATATATATATATATATATATATATTATGATTCTTGTTTATATCCAAATAAGCCAAAAGAAAAATGATCACTTCTTTAGCATTTTGTGTTGATTTTGTCCTATGGTGACATCGTGATTTTCATTTGGCAATGGATATGCATAGACCAATATAAAGCAATAACATCTTCTAATTGTGTGCTAGGTGGTGCCTTCTGCAATCCTTGCGATATTAATCCACCCTTATACAACTCACCGGAGTTTCACTCGAATTGTTTTCGCATTCAGTATGTATTTGGAAGCTGGTTTCTGTTCTCCGGTGTGCATGCTAGCCACTGCGAAGTTGCTACAACATATTCTTGCTGCTAGGAATAAAGCTGTTATCTCTTGGGTTATGAGCGATAAACCTGAAAATGGAGTAAGAAACTTGTTATTTTTAACCTTCTCTTGCTTTCCATCAAGAAAAGATTGTGATTGTTGTATGTTTAAAAACATAACACGTGACTGGATAAAGCAAAGTATTTGGATTATTGTAAACTCCTTAATACTTGTTTTCAATTCCTTGAGATAGAATAAAACAGAACACACACATATTTGGATTATTGGTTTAGTTTGTTTTGCTCAAAACAACTTTGGAATCTCGGTGCAATTGGGATATATAACATCAATATTATATATTCTTTGTCAATAGTTAACAGTCTTAATACTTCTAATTTCACCAGCTTTTCATCTCGCGGCACATTTTAATTAGTAGCTTCAATACTACCACTGCAACATGTTTTTATGTATCCATAATAAAACATAGAGAAACAATATGTTTTAGTATGCATATGCTTTCTGTAAAATGTGATTAAGATTTCTATACTTTCATGCCAAAAAACTTAGGTCTCATGTTCTAAAAACTAAGAGAATTTAATTTTTCCTAACTTTAAAAAACATGATGCATTCTTAGAGAGAAGATATAAAATCCAAATGTTTTTTAAATATATAGAAACTTTGATCATGTTGGTTAAAAATACATTTTCCCAGCCCAAACAAATAAAACATTAACGAGAAATCAAAACTGAGTTCAGATATGCTGGTCAAACAAATAAAAGAATCATACAGGGCACACATATAACTTCCTAATATTTGATGAAGAATGACTATTCTTCAAATATCACTATATCCATCACAAAAATGAAGTGGATTGATTGGATGTGTCAATAGAAAAAGAAAAACAAATAGAATAATTGATAAATTAATATGATAAAAATGAGAGAGACAAATAAAAGAAAAAGGTGATAACGAGGTGAAAAAGAATCTGAATGAATGATTATAGATTTTGATATCATTATACCAAACCTTCATACTTTAGAATACAAACACATTCACTACCACAGACAAATCCTGAAAATTAGAGTAAATTAAGAAAACCATAACCAGCCAGTCCCTTCCTCAATTTACATTAAAAGGCCCACATTTTTCATAAGTCCAAAGATTGAAATGATAGTATACGATTTCTTGCTAACAATTAACAATAGCAATTAACCATTAAGACAATTTATAAATTAATTACATATATACCCCTCAATGAGGAAAATAAAATTTACCAGCGCAGGTCTTCAGGGAGAAAGGCTTGTATACGAGGGCAATTGTCCCTGCAGCATGAGCTACTTCAGAGGCTATGAAGAAATAGTAGTGCCTTTTGACGACTAACTTTAAGGACAGCAAAGCACATAAAGCAAACAATACCCCCAAAAAGATCTTCACTTTCATTGACAATTTCCTCAACTTTTCGAACGAAATATTCACTGGGGAATTACCCATCTTTGATCCCATTTATGTATAGCAAAAATTCACAAATCAAGATATAGGTATGTTCTATTAATTTGTTTTGTGCACTCAATTTTTGTTAGAGTGATTTAGATCATAGAGGGATTAATAGTAGATAACGGAGCCGAATTAAGGAATCACCAAGAGAGTATGCAATATGGTGCGGTTTGGTATATATGTGGCAATAAATTTCTTGCGTTGAATTGGGACCATGGCACTAGGCAGTTATGGAAAAGTCCAAAGAGTCAAAAAAGGACGATCCCAATATTGGTGCTATTTTGGCAGAAAATTTATTATTTTCCATTTTTTAAACAATGGAAAAGATTCAGTCAGATGTTTGAAAGTTTAATAATATGTTGACTTCTTTTTCTAATATATTTTTTTATGGTAATTCGAATTTTTATTATTTTAATATCGAGAATTCTTTGTACTTCCTATATGATTATTTTTGAATTTATAGAAAATATAAATCAAGTAAAAAAAATATTTAAAAAATAAATAAATTATGATGCATATGATTTACTCAATCAAATTGAATGACATACGATTAAGAAAAAAAAGTAATAAGTAAAGTTTATTTTTTTAATGAATAAGGACAATAGGAAAACGAATTCAGGGTGTTTAGAGGTAAAAAAATAAATTGTATGTGATTTAAAATTTTTATTTAATAACAAAAAACTAAGGAGATGATCTCAATCTCGATAATAAAGAAAATCATTTACTCCAATAATAATTTTCAAATATTATTATCTAAAAAAATTCTTTATATATATAGCTAATAATAATAAAAATATTAATATTCAAGGAAGGAGATGAGATACCATTAGAATTCTTTTAAAGGGAGATGGAGTTTGGTAAGAAATTTATAGAACAAAATATAACGTTTATTCTAGTAAGAAATTCTTATAACACGTCAAATTATTATTTCTTTATTATATTAGAAACTTTTTCTCTCTCTATTATGATGTTTGGCATTAACTCTCTCTCCATTAATTAAAATTGTTTTTTATCAATTGAAACTTATACCAGATATTAGCTAGTAGTATTTCCAAACATTTAACAAATATTTTCCCTAAAAAACATTTAATATATATTTAATAAATATATATAATGTTATTTGAATTTAATTATAATATATGACTTATTTATTTAAATGAAAATAATTATATACGATACCTTCTTTTCTCTCTTATTTATCACTAGATTTTTCATCCGTATGATGCACAGATCAGTAAACAAAAGGTTTGAGTGTTTTTATTTAGATTCTATTTTTTTTTTACTTAACTGTAAAAATGAGCATAAACATCTAACAAAAAATACAATAATTTTTTTTATATTTTTGTATTTAACTAATGGTACAATTTTATCTTAAATGAATTTATCTTTAGTTAACGAAATTGAGCAATTGAGCAATACTACTATATATTTACTGAGAAAATATTTGAAATGTATTCGAATTAATGTATCAAATGTAGTATCTAACCTGTGAATTAACACACACAATACGATCAAACTATTTATTTATCATTTGGTATTTACTCAATTTTATTATCTCAAGCATAAAAATAAGCATAAATAATTATCAAAAAGTGTGACAAATTTTAATGTGATTTTTTTTATCCAATTAACACTACGACTTTATCTTAAATTTTACTGTCTTTATTTAATGGAAATAAATTGTTGAGAAACATTTATTAAGAATACTTTTTGAAATATGCAAAATCTGTTATGATTAATATGTCAAACATTGTATTTAACATGAACTATTTACCCAATGTGATTTGCTCGGTTGTGAAAATAGGCATAGACAATTGATAACGAGTGTAAACGAAGTGTGTGAGCATGTTTATATGAATTTTCTTTAGTATCCGGCATGATTTGCGCAATCATATAAATAGACATAGACTTCTTGCCGACAATAAGCCAAATAACATTAATAATATTATTAAAATGATTAAGTTAAATATTATGTGTATTAGAAATTAACAATACTATCCCAATTTGCATATATAAAAGAAATAAATACTTAATTTATCAAGACGAATAAAATTAGTTAAATTAGTTCATTTTAATTAATATTATCATAAATTTAAATTTTATTGCAAAGATAACCAAAGAATTAATTGGTTCAAGTAGTTGTTATATATAATTTCACTACTCATAATTCAAGGAATAATTTTTTTCAACCAATGAATATGAGTTATATTGTAAAAGTTTAATAAATGTATCTACTTTCATAAAAAAAAAGACAACATATCATTAATAGACTTCACAATAAATTAGTAGTATTAAAGGATATTAAAAATCAATACATTTGTAAGTGATCATATTTTATTGTAAAATTTTTTTGACACAATATTTCTTGTAATTAGGAACAACAAAATTTACCATTTTTTCGTTATATATAGGAACAAATATAATAAAAGCAATTTTAAATATTTTTAAATATAATATTAATTATATATTCTTAAAGAAATGATTAACATATATTTCGAAATTAACTTTTTTATGAATTTTATAAATTAAGAGTTTTAGAAGAAAAAATTTCATCTATAATTTCTTTCTTTTTTTGCGATGATTAAATAATGCCTAGATTAATATCTGAAAGCAAAAATCTAATGAAACAAATCTCATATATGTTATAAAGTTGTAACATTTTTATGAATATGTCTCCATTTTGAGTCGATAAAAATAATGCATTTAAATATATTTATCTTGTAGGTATTCTTATAACTACTAATTTTATAAATAAAAAATACTTTTAAGCTTGTCATGGTCTTCAAAGAAACAAATTACAATTGTCTTATCAACCTCAGAAGTTGAGTATGTCTCAACAACTACTTGTTGTTCTCAGATCATTTGGATCAAGCAACAAATGTTGGATTGCTCAGTGAAATATACAAAGATTTGTATTTAGTGTGACAATACGAGCGCTATAAATCTATTAAAAAATCCTATCCAACATTTAAGATCCAAGTACACTGGCATCAAACGCCACTTTAAGAGAGATCATGCTCATAAAGGGAATACTGAGCTGAAATTCATTGAAACCAAGCTTTAGTTTCTTTATATTCTCACCAAACCTTTGACTATAGACAAGTTTAAATTTATTAAATCTTTAATTAATGTCAAATGTTTGACCAATCTCTTATTAGGCATGTTAATATGTGTTTATATTTTGAATACCATGTTTTGGTGTTCATATTTGATGAATTTGATGTGCCTTGTGTTTAATTAACTATATTGGATGTTGTTGTTGATTCTTGGTACATGGTTATTAAATGGTAATCTTCTCACTCACCCTTTCCTATAACCCACCAAGATAAGGGAAAAGGCAAGGCTATAGAAGCATCCTCAGGGTCCAATTCAGAGGCCACTATGACTATTGTTGGATCAAGTGGTCTCAGAATAATTAAAAGGGGGGGGGGGTTGAACTAATTATTACTAGACCTTTACTACTTAAAAATTACCCTTCTTAGGCTTTTACTATGTTGTTAAGAAAATAAAGAATAGAAAAGAAACTTAACCAAAAGTAAAAGCAAGAATTAAAGTTCACAGCAGAAATTAAAAGAGTAGGGAAGAAGGAGACAAACACACAAGAGTTTTTACACTGGTTCGGCAACAACCCGTGCCTACATCCAGTCCCCAAGCGACCTGCGGTCCTTGATATTTCTTTTCAACCTTGTAAAACTCCTTTTACAAGCAAGGATCCAAAAGGGATGTACCCTCCCTTGTTCTCTTTGAACAACCTAGTGGATGTACCCTTCACTAAAACTGATCCATAAGAGATGTACCCTCTCTTGTTCTCAGTCAACAACCCAAGTAGATGTACCGTCTACTTGTACCACAAAGGATGTACCCTCCAATGTGTTAAGACAAAGTTCTCAGGCGGTTAAACCTTTGAAACTTTGTGAATGGGGATACAAAAGAATTCCCAGGCGGTTAATCCTTTGAAATCTTTTGTATATGGGAAAGGGAAGAATCAAAAGAATTCTCAGAATGTAAATGAACAGAAATATAAATGAAACATGAAGCAGAAATGTAAATGAACAGAAATATAAATGAAACAAAAACGTAAATGAGACAGAAACGTAAATGAAGGTAGAAGAAGAAGCAAGAACGAAATTGTAATTAGAAGCAGAAAACGGAAAATTGCATTAAGAACGAAAACAGTAGCCTTAGAACAGAAAAACGTAAAAACCTAAAACAAAAGCTCTGAATAATAAAATAGCATAACAGAATAGCCTTGCACGAATCCCAAGGCTGCTATTTAAAAAGAGTCACTCAAAGTCACTGGGCCCTATTACAATACTCTGGCCCAAAACGAAATAAACACTGAACAACATAAAATAAAATTGCGAAATTTCCTAATTAGAAATTAACTAAGGTAAGCGCTGCTTTATTTGCCCTCTTCAAGTCCATAACCAAAATCCGGATTAAGCCCAATGTTTCATTAATTCCTGAAATTAGATTAAAAACATCAAATTAGCTAAATGAGCCCAAATAATAAAACTGCCTGATTAATTGACAATTAAGACCAATCAGTAATTAAAATGGTGGAAAAAGGGTTTAGAAAATAGAAGAAAATGATGGCACATCAAAACCCCCCATACTTAGCCTTTTGCACTCCTGGGCAAAATGAAACAAAGAACAAAATCCAAGGATATCAAAGAGAGACAAACAAAAACATTCACATATTTCTCAATGAACATCAAGGAATGAAAGGAATGGGTAACATCTAACATAAGGAGATCCAGAAAGTCAAGACATTCATGAAAATCATCAAAGCAACCCAATCATGGCAAAATAGTTAATCAGCTCAAGAATGAAAAGTGATAAAGCCTCACAAGATATACACTCTATCTCTCAAGTGTCTAGGCTACTATTTACCCTCAAAGCACCCATGAAAACAAACACCACATAAACTTGGCAAGATTCTAAAATTGACAATCAACCCATAAACACAAGCACATAAGGATCAAAAGGTCTTTTAAGGTTGTAATGGGGCCAAGGACAAGGTATGGAAAAATATGGAATAAGTGGCTGAATCCCAAAGGAATAGAAGAGCAATGGGGAATAAGTGCATATTAAGAAAACATAAGAAAATAAAAAGAAGTAAAGATAAAATTTAAACATAAAGAGTAGAACCAAGAGTCTCATCATTCTTTTGTCATTTATTATCTTATTCACACAACTTTACTGCTTTGCTTTTCTTTTTCTTTTTCGATTTTTTTTAATAATATATATATATATATATATATATATATATATATATATATATATATATATATATATATATATATATATTTTACTCTGTAGCCTTTGAGAAACAGCATCATATTCAGCATGTCCAACATTTAACCAATATGCAATGTACATCAAGTATGGCTCAAAATATATCATGAAGCATGGCCAACAAAATATGTTATCCAATGAAACAAAAACCCCCACACTTATTCCCAAAACAATTCCAAAGCTCCAAAATTCCTTAAGGATATGGTGATATCATGGTTTTTCACTTAAGGCTTGTAGTGAGCTTCAAAACAAGGAAAGGGAAACAAGGCTCAAAAGGGCTATCAAAGGAATTAAGTCAAGGTAAGTCCATTTGGCTAGAAGCTTATAAGAACAAAATTGCCTCAATCATTTCCAAATATGCATGTGAATTAGGAAGCATCAATAAGAATCAAGCCAAGGTTATTGTGCAAGCAATCAATGGGGCAAAACACACCAAATGATTATGATGATGGATGGCTCAAATTCTCACAAAGGTAAACTCATCACTTTCAAATTGAGCTTTCAAAACTATCATGACATGTAGAGGAGAATCAAGGATTTCAAGTCACGAAATGTCAAAAACTTTTATTTTTTAAAAAAATTACCCATTTCTTGAACATATCCTATGATTCAAAGAAAAACATGCAAAGTCCTACATGCACACAGAATTGACCCAAAATATTAAACTAGAAATCCGACGAAACTAATCAACATTAACAAATTAACACAACTAACAAATTAACAAAACCAACAAAACTAACAAAAACCAAAGAGCACTCCCCCCCATACTTAAACAACACATTGTCCTCAATGTAGCACAATTAAGAGATTAAAACAATTAAACCATCAAATAGAATTGGACAAGTGTAATAAAAGCAAAGAAGGAGATAGGAAAAGAAGAACTCCCTAAGTCATGGTGGAGGAAGAGTAGGGTGGAGTAAGGAAGTCTCTTCCACCACTACGTCCACTAAAGAAGGGTTCGTGAGGAATGACTTAAGTCGATGTCCGTTGACCTTGAAGCTCTTGTTTGTGGAGTCGCTTTTGATCTCAACTGTACCATAAGGAAAAACATTAGTAACAACAAAAGGACCAATCCACTTAGACCTCAACTTACCACTCATGAGTCCAAGCCTAGAATTATACAATAGCACTTTTTGCCCCACCATGAAGTCCTTCTTAACTATCATGCTATCATGGAACTTCTTGGTCTTTTCTTTGTAGAACTTGGCATTCTCGTAGGCTTCTAGGCGGATTTCATCTAACTCACTCAGTTGCAACTTTCTTTCCTCACCAGCTTGATCCATAGAGAAGTTGCAAGTCTTCACTGCCCAGTATGCTTTGTGCTCAATTTCCACTGGAAGATGACATGCCTTTCCAAAGACAACCCGATAAGGAGACATTCCTATGGGTGCTTTGTAGGCAGTCCGATGTGCCCAGAGAGCATCATCAAGCCTGGTACTCCAATCTTTCTTGCTTGGCTGCACAATCTTCTCTAAAATTCTCTTGATCTCCCTATTAGAAATTTCTGCCTGTCCATTGGTCTGGGGGTGGTATGGTGTGGATACCCTGTGTACCACCCCGTACATTTTAAGCAGGGCATGCATTGTTCTGTTGCAAAAATGGGTTCCTTGATCACTAACAATTGCTTGAGGTACTCCAAACCTGCAAAACAGATTAGACCTGAGAAAATCTGCAACAACTTTAGCATCATTAGTTCTAGTGGCCTTGGCTTCCACCCATTTTGAAACATAGTCAACTGCAAGGAGAATGTAAACATAACCAAAAGAGACAGGAAAAGGGCCCATGAAATCTATACCCCAGACATCAAACACCTCACAGAATAGCATAGGTTGCTGAGGCATTTGTTGTCGCCATGTAAGTGTATTTCCTGCTTTCTGACACTGCTCACAAGTGCTGCAGATCTTCCACGCATGTTTAAAGATGGTGGGCCAATAAAAACCACAATCAAGCACTTTGCGACCTGTCCTTTGAACACCCAGATGACCTCCCGGTGCGGAAGAATGACAGAATTGCAGGACTGAGTCAGTCTCATGATCTGGAATGCATCGTCTAATGACCTGATCACTGCACAATTTCCACAAGTAGGGGTCATCCCAAATAAAATGCTTAGCATCACTTTTAATTTTATCTTTTTGGGCTTTAGATGCTAAGGGAGGAAAAACAGAAGCAACTAAATAATTGACAATGTTAGCAAACCAGGGAGTAGAAAGAGAGTCAGAAATACTATACAGTATATACAAATGATCATCCGGGAAATAATCCCGAATGGGTGAATCCGCATCTGATACACGTTCGATCCGACTCAAATGATCAGCAACTAGATTTTGTGCTCCGCTCCTATCGCGGATCTCCAAGTCAAACTCTTGGAGCCAGAGCATCCATCGGATCAACCTAGGCTTAGAATCAGCCTTCTTCAACAAGTACTTTAGAGCTGCATGGTCAGTATAAGAGCAAATAAGATCGGAATTTTTCAAGAGCAAAAACTATGGCTAGAAGCTCTTTCTCAGTTGTAGTATAATTAGCTTGGGCAGCATCTAAAGTCCTAGAAGCATAGTATATCACCCTGGGTAATTTATCAATTTTCTGAGTAAGGACAGCCCCCAATGCATAATTTGATGCATCACACATAAGCTCAAAAGGGGCTGTCCAATCGGGTGCCTGGATGATGGGGGTGGTAGTCAGTGCTCTTTTGAGGCAATCAAAAGCCTCTTTGCATCTGTCATTAAAGTCAAACTCCACCTCCTTTTGCAACAAGTTGGACAGTGGAAGGGCTACTTTGCTAAAATCCCTGATAAAGTGCCTGTAGAATCCTGCATGACCAAGAAAAGATCGCACCTCTCGCACACAAGACGGGTAAGGCAGTTGTGAAATAATAGAAATTTTTGCAGGATCAACTTCAATACCCTTATTGGAAATAATGTGGCCTAAAACTATACCTTGCTCAACCATAAAATGACATTTTTCAAAATTTAGAACAAGGTTAGTTTCAATGCATCTATTCAAAAATTTTTCCAAACTATCCAAGCAACCATCAAAAGAGGATCCATATACAGTGAAATCATCCATAGACACCTCTATGCAATTTTCTAAAAAATCACTGAAAATACTAATCATGCACCGCTGGAAGGTACCAGGGGCATTGCACAGGCCGAAAGGCATCCTCGTATAGGCAAAAGTGCTGAAGGGGCAGGTGAATATGGTCTTTTCCTGATCCTTAGGAGCAATAGTAATTTGCATATAACTAGAAAAACCATCAAGGAAACAATAGTGGGATTTACCTGCCAGGCGTTCAAGCATCTGGTCAATGAATGGCAGGGGAAAATGGTCCTTTTTGGTAACCTGGTTCAGCCTCCTATAGTCAACGCAGACTCTCCAACTGTTCTGCATCCGAGTAGGAATCAACTCCTCCTTCTCATTTTTTATCACTGTGAGGCCGGTCTTCTTCGGGACTACCTGGACGGGACTACCCATTGGCTGTCGGAGATAGGATAAATGATTCCAGCTTGCAAAAGCTTGGTTATCTCCTTCTTCACTACATCAAGAATCACCGGGTTGAGTCTCCTCTGTGGCTGTCTTACTGGTTTAGCTCCATCCTCTAAATTTATTCGATGCATACATGTGGATGGGCTAATACCAGGAATGTCCGCCAGGGTCCAGCCTATAGCCTTCTTATGCTTCTTGAGAATAGACAACAACTTCTCCTCTTGCTCGTCAGTAAGGGAGGCATATATAATCACTGGAAAACTTATGCTATCATCCAAGTAAGCATATTTTAAATTTGATGGCAAAGGCTTCAATTCTGGTGTGGTTGGCTGGGTAGTGGTAGAAGGAGATGGTTTCTCAGCCTATACCTCATAAAGAAAGTCAGAGGTATGTGTACTTCCTGAAACATGGTTAGTCCTATCTGACTCTATAAAATCAATCTCAAGAGGTTAAACACCACCACCAGACATGCAATCAATATCACTTTCAGCATCAAATTCAGACATATGATCAAGTACAATTTCAGACTCAATGCATGAAGAGTGAGAGGTATGCAGATTAGAGTAAAGATCAGTCATGTATTCATCAACAACATGGTCAATTATTTCAGCACGAAATACAGAAAGATCTTCAGATGGGTATTTCATAGCATCCAGAATATTAAAATGAACAGTTATATCACCAAACTCCATGGATAGTGTGCTTGCACAAACATCTATCTTAGTTCTAGCAGTTTTCATAAAGGGTCTGCCTAGAATGATGGGAACTGATCCTTGAGAAAATCCATCTTCCATATTCAAAATATAAAAATCAACAGGGAAAATCAGTTCACCAACTCTAACTAAGACATCTTCTATGAAACCAACAGGGTAGGCAACACTTCTATTAGCTAAATGAATTACCACATCAGTTGACTGCAAGGGACCTAGAGATAGAGAATTAAAAATAGACAGAGGCATAACACTAACAGAAGCTCCTAAATCTAGCATGGCATTGTCAAACTTATTATTCCCTATAATACAAGGTATGCTGAATGTACCTGGATCTTTACATTTTTCAGGAATTTGGGGAACAAATTTACCAATCAGTGCAGAGACATTTCTGCCCATGCTAATTCGTTCACTTCCTTTAAGCTTCCTCTTATTAGTGCACAACTCCTTCAAGAATTTGGCATATCTTGGAATTTTCTTTATTGCATCCAGTAGAGGTATGTTTACCTCTACTTTTTTGAATGTTTCCAAGATCGCTTTCTCTGCCTCTTCCATTTTTTTGTTGGAAACTGCTCTTGGAGGGAATGGAAGAGGAGGAATGTGTTGCTTCTACAAATCAGAATTACCAGTGGAAGATTCACCTGCACAGAAATTGTTAGGTAAATTTTTGTCATCACCTTTTTCTGGAGTAGAGTGAAGTTTGGCAGGTTCATTTGCAGATGAGGAAGGTGCTACGGGTTGAGGTCCTTGACACTGCCTTCCCGACCTCAATGAAATGGCACTGACATTTTTGGGATTTTGGACAGCTTGAGAAGGTAGCTTGTCAGAATTCTGGGACTGTTGTTGATTCAATTGTGTAGCTAATTGTCCCATCTGATTAGTCAAGCTCTAAATGGAAGCTCTGGTCTCTTGTTGAAACTGCATGTTCTGCATAGTCATTTGCCTCACAAGTTCTTCGAGGGAAGGTTGTGGAGGAGCCTCAACTGTTGGCTGTTTCAGGGGCTGTTGCTGTTGTTGGATTGGTGGAGGAATGTATGGTCTGCTTGGGCCAGCAACATTTTGGAAGGAAGGAGCAGGCTGCTGTTGTTATTGCTGAGGGCTAGACCATCTGAGATTAGGGTGATTCCTCCATCCAGGGTTGTATTTGTTGCTGGAGAGGTCATAATTGTTCTGCTGTGGTTGATTTTGCTGCTGAGGTTGAGGAAGTCTATTGTAAATATTAGCAGCATAAGCTTCGGGCTCCTCAATTGCTCCAGGTTGCTGCATGGAAGGGCAAAGGTTTGTATGGTGGTCATCAGAGGAGCACAAACCACAGACCCTTGCAACAGGTACAGATTTCTGGTTCAAGGCCAGCTGGGTTACCAAGTTGACCAATGCATCCAGTTTTCCTTCAAGCTTCTTAGTTTCAGATGATGCAATTGAGTTTGTAGCTACCTCATGCACTCCTCTAATGACTATAGCATCATTTCTGGTGCAAAACTGATGGGAGTTGGAAGCCATCTTCTCAATTAAATTTCTGGCTTCAGCAGGAATCATGTCTCCAAGGGCTCCACCACTGGCAGCATCTATCATACTTCTCTCCATATTACTGAGTCCTTCATAAAAATATTGGAGAAGCAGCTGCTCTGAAATCTGATGGTGAGGGCAACTGGCACATAGTTTTTTAAATCTCTCCCAGTATTCATACAGGCTCTCTCCACTGAGTTGTCTAATACCTGAGATATCCTTCCTGATGGCTGTGGTCCTGGAAGCAGGGAATTTTTTTTCTAAAAATACTCTCTTCAGGTCATCCCAGCTCGTGATGGACCGTGGAGCAAGGTAATACAACCAGTCCTTTGCCACTCCCTCTAAAGAATGAGGAAAAAGCTTCAGAAATATATGATCCTCTTGGACATCTGGGGGTTTCATGGTGGAGCAGAAAATATGAAATTCCTTCAAATGTTTGTGCGGGTCTTCACCTGTAAGGCCATGAAACTTTGGAAGCAAATGAATCAGTCCAGTTTTAAGAACATATAGGACATCCTCATCAGGGTATGGGATGCACAAGCTTTCATAGGTGAAATCAGGTGCAACCATTTCCCTCAGAGTCCTCTCATAGGGTGGAGGTTGTGCCATGTTCTCAGAATGTTCAAAATCAGAATGCTCAAAATCAGGATGTTCAAAATCACCAATAACAGAATGCCCAGATTCACCAGTAATGGAATGCTCAGGATGATCAAAAGGTATAAAATGATGCCTAACTAATCTATGAAATGTCCTATCTATCTCAGGATCAAAGGGTTGTAAGTCAGATGGATTGCCTCTAGTCATACACTACATTCAGCATGCACAACTAGTTGCTTTGTCATGTAAATAAAGGTGCAGGTTTGAACTACAGCTACCCTCAAATGATATCCAAATGACTTGAAATTTTGTGATCAACCTTATAAAATGATGAGAAGATAGCACAAAAAATTTCAGGCAAAAATTCAAAGTCTAACTATGGAAGCTAAAAATGGTAGGTTAAGAAAAATAAGTGAATAAAACTTGAAAAATAAAAAACTTTTGACAGAATCACTATTTTTGGACGATGGAGACCTCAACCGGCCTATGGGGGCTGCCAAGGCGTAGGAAAGTTTTTTCTACCCCAAATACATATATAATAATTGCGATTCTGATAACCGGAGCAAAAGTTATGGTCTTTTGAAGTTTCGACAAACACAAAATTTGCTACTTTTTTGGAACTTTCAAATTTGACCAAACTAAAGGCTCTAGCTATTTTTCCCACAAAATATAGATTAAAAGAAGTTACCACAAACAAATTCAGCCAAAAATAACAACCCTAGCTACTAAAACAAAAAATCTCAAATAATTCAGTATGGGTGGTCGCTAAAATCCGTCTCTACTTGATTTCTAGCACTACTCTGTTTTGCCGCAAGCAAAAGTGGTCGCTAAGTCCGTCGCAAAACACTATTCACAGCAAAACACCCAAAACTGAAACAGGGAAAGCGCTTAATAGGAAAACTGAAACAGAACACACACTAAACAAAATACCAGGACACTAAACAACACTAACACACATACTAACACAATACTAACAATTAAACTTAAAACACGAAAGAATTAAACACACAACACTAGCTAGTTATTATGAACCTTTGGACACTGCTCCCCGGCAACGACGCCAAATTTGATTGAGACCGTACCCGAATCAAATAAACATGGAAATGCAGTAACTAGGAAGTGATCCTAGGTCGTTTCCCAACGAGCAATGACAAACCAAATGTTCATAATATACTTGCGCAGTAACAGTAACGATTGGGGGGGGGGTTGTTTGTTTTGTGATTAAAGAGAAGAACAAGTAAACTGGAATATAAAACTACTAATATTAAAAATGAGTTGTTTCCTCTGATTCATAAGCCATTCTCTTATCCTAGGTTATGGAGAATTCGCCCCTAACAGTCAACCACTTAATCCAAGCCTATTTCAATTTACTAAGCGAAAATCAACTTAGGGTTGTCAATACGTGATTAGGCACCACATACACCAGTTAGCCCTTCGTCCATTAAGCATGAACGCAAGTTAGGCTCAGAGGCAATTAATCGAACATGAAGCGTGCACTG
This sequence comes from Glycine soja, assembly GCF_004193775.1. Lineage (NCBI taxonomy): Eukaryota > Viridiplantae > Streptophyta > Magnoliopsida > Fabales > Fabaceae > Glycine > Glycine soja. The sequence goes on along the minus strand of NC_041017.1, from coordinate 12,285,880 downwards.
ATTAATGTTCACGAATTTGGGATAACTGGTGAAGGGAAAATTGCCAGGAAACCACATTACAAACGAAACCTCAAAGAGAGTTGGGCTTCATCCTCAAAAGGAGACAACACCAGAAAAACTAGCATTCCATAGATTCAAACAGAAAACGCAAATGAAACATGAAGCAGAAACGTAAATGAACATAAATGTAAATGAAACAAAACGTGAATGAAGGTAGAAGAAGAAGCAAGAACGAAATTGTAATTAGAAGCAGAAAACGGAAAATTGCATTAAGAACGAAAACAGTAGCCTTAGAACAGAAAAACGTAAAAACCTAAAACAAAAGCTCTGAATAATAAAATAGCATAATAGAATAGCCTTGCACGAATCCCAAGGCTGCTATTTAAAAAGAGTCACTCAAAGTCACTGGGCCCTATTACAATACTCTGGCCCAAAACGAAATAAACACTGAACAACATAAAATAAAATTGTGAAATTTCCTAATTAGAAATTAACTAAGGTAAGCGCTGCTTTATTTGCCCTCTTCAAGTCCATAACCAAAATTCGGATTAAGCCGAATGTTTCATTAATTCCTGAAATTAGATTAAAAACATCAAATTAGCTAAATGAGCCCAAATAATAAAACTGCCTGATTAATTGACAATTAAGACCAATCAGTAATTAAAATGGTGCAAAAAGGGTTTAGAAAATAGAAGAAAATGATGGCACATCATAAACGAAACCAAAAGAGACAGGGAAAGGCTCCATAAAATCTATACCCCAGACATCAAACACCTCACAGAACAACATGGGTTGTTGAGGCATTTGCTGTCTCCTTGAAAGTGAGCCGCCTGCTCTCTGACAAGGCTCACAAGTACTACAGATTCTCCACGCATCCTTGAAGATGGTGGGCCAATAGAAACCACAATCAAGCACCTTGCGAGCTATCCTTTGTATGCCAAGATGGCCACCTGGTGCGGAAGAATGTCAGAATTGCAGGACCGACTCGATCTCATGGTCTAGAATGCATCTCCTAATAACTTGGTCATTGCACAACTTCCATAAATAGGGGTTATCCCAAATATAATGCTTAGCATCACTCTTAATTTTATCAGTTTGAGCTTTTGATGCTAAGGGAGGAAAAACAGAAGCAACTAAATAATTCACAATATTAGCAAACCAAGGAGTGGGGATGGAATTAGAAATACTATACAGAATGTACAAATGGTCATCCAGAAAATCATCCCGAATGGGTGAGTCCTTAGACACACGCTCAATCCTACTCAGGTGGTCAGCCACGAGGTTCTGTGCACCACTCTGATCACGGATCTCCAAATCAAACTTTTGGAGCCAAAGCATCCACCTGATCAATCTAGGCTTTGATTCAGCCTTCTTCAACAGGTACTTCAGAGCTGCATGCTCAGTATAAACAATAACACAAGTACCAAGTAAATATGAACGAAATTTCTCAAGAGCAAAAACTATCGCTAATAGCTCCTTCTCTATGGTAGTGTAATTTTCTTGAGCAACATCCAAAGTTCTTAAAGCGTAGTAGATCACCCGAGGTAGCTTATCAATCTTTTGAGCAAGGACAACCCCCAATGCGTAATTGGATGCATCGCACAGTAGCTCAAATGGGGCTCTCCAATCAGGTGCCTGAATGATAGGGGTGGTAGTCACTACACGCTTGAGGCAATCAAAAGCCTTTTTGCACCGGTCATCAAAATCAAAATCCACCTCCTTTTGCAGTAGATTGGATAGTGGAAGTGCCACTTTGCTAAAATCCTTGATAAAGCGCCTATAAAACCCTGCATGACCAAGAAAAGAACGAACCTCTCGCACGCAAGAGGGGTAAGGCAATTGTGAAATAACAGCTATTTTTGTAGGGTCTACCTCTATGCCCCTATTGGAAATGATATGCCCTGAAACTATACCTTGTTCTACCATGAAGTGACATTTTTCAAAATTCAGCACAAGGTTAGTCTCAATGCACCTATTAAGAACTTTATCCAGACTATCCAAACATGCATCAAAAGAGGATCCATAAACAGTAAAATCATCCAAAAACACCTCTATGCAACTCTCTAAAAATTCACTAAAAATGCTAAGCATACACAGTTGGAAGGTACCAGGGACGTTGCATAGGCCAAAAGGCATCCTCCTATAGGCAAAAGTGCCAAAGGGACAGGTGAATGTGGTCTTTTCTTGATCCTCAAGAGCAATATGAATTTGTAAATAACCAGAAAAACCATCAAGAAAACAGTAATGAGACTTACCTACCAAGTGCTCAAGCATTTGATCAATGAATGGTAGGGGAAAATGATCTTTTTTGGTCTCCTGGTTCAGCCTCCTATAATCAATGCAGACTCGCCAGCTGTTCTGCACTCTTGTGGGAATAAGCTCATCCCTTTCATTCTTAATCATTGTGAGGCTTGTCTTCTTTGGAACCACTTGGACTGGACTCACCCACTGACTGTCAGAAATGGGGTAGATGATTCCAGCTTGTAAGAGCTTGGTCACTTCCTTTTTCACCACATCTAGAATGACGGGGTTGAGTCATCGTTGTGGCTGCCTCATTGGCTTAGCTCCATCCTCTAAAAGTATCCTATGCATGCAGGTAGATGGGCCAATACCAAGAATGTCTGCTAAAATCCATCCAATGGATTTCTTGTTCTTCTTGAGAACTAGCAACAACTTCTCCTCTTACTCAGCAGCAAGGGAGGCAAAGATGATCACTGGAAATTTTTCCTTGTCCTCCAAGTAAGCATACTTGAGGGTTGCTGGTAAGCGCTTCAACTTTGGTGTGGGTGGTGGCTGAACAGTGGGAGGAACCAGGGTAGGAGAAGAAGAAGGTTCGTCAGCCTGTACCTGATAAAGCAAGTCAGGAGTGTATGTACTTCCTGCAACATGGTTAGTGCATTCTGACTCTAAAAAATCAACATCAAAAGGTACAACACCTAGAAAATTAGAACGAGACTCAAATTCAAATTCACTCTCCGCATAAAAATCAGATACAAGATCAAATTCAAACTCAGATTCAGATTCAATGCATAAGGAATGACAAGTATGTAGATCAGATAAAAATGGATGCTTCCTACCATGAAGAACAAAATCAAAATCAAACATATAATCATCAACAATCTGATCAATTATCTCAACACGAAAAACAAAATGATCCTCAGATGGATGTTTCATGGCATCAAGAATGTTAAAATGAACAACAATATCACCAAATTCCATAGACAATGTGCCAACATAAACATCTATCTTGGTTCGGGCTGTTTTCATAAATGGCCTACCTAAAATAATTGGAACTGAGCCATGGGAAAATCCCTCTTCCATATTAAGAACATAAAAATCAACAGGAAAAATAAGTTCACCAACCCGAACCAACACATCCTCTATGAAACCTGCGGGGTAAGCCACACTTCTATTTGCCAAATGAATTACCTCATCTGTAGATTGCAAAGGTCCAAGAGATAAAGAATTGAAAATGGACAGAAGCATGACACTAACTGATGCTCCTAGATCTAACATGGTATTCTCAAATTTACTGTTCCCAATAATGCAAGGTATACAAAAAGTACCTGTGTCCTTACATTTCTCAGGAATGTGAGGAACAAATTTACCTATCAATGTTGACACGTTTCTGCCCATGCTAATCCTTTCATTGCCTTTGAGCTTCCTTTTGTGGGTGCATAACTCCTTTAGAAACTTGGCATATCTTGGAATCTGCTTGATGGCATCTAGCAGAGGTATGTTCACCTCTACTTTCCTGAAGGTCTCCAAGATCTCCTTTTCCACTTCTTCCATCTTTTTGTTAGGAATTGCTCTAGGTGGGAATGGAAGAGGGATAGAAGGCTGCTGTAAGTCAGAATTACTAGAAGAAGGTCCACCCGTATGAAATTTTTTTTAGGAAGCTTTCTCTTCTGTGCAACTATCTCATCCTCTTTTTTAGGTGTAGAATGAAGCTTGACAGGTTCAGGTGCTGCTACTGGTGGAGGCACTTCAAATTGCTTGCTGGACCTCAAGGTGATGGCACTCACATTTTTCAAATTCTGCACAGTTTGTGAAGACAATTTGTCAGAATTTTGGGACTGAGCTTGGTTCAACTGAGTAGCCATCTGCCCCATCTGATTTGTTAGACTCTGAATGGAGGCTCTTGTCTCATGCTGAAATTGCATACTCTGGATGGTCATTTGCCTCACTAACTCATCTAAGGAAGGTTGAGGAGGGGCCTTAGTTGCTTGTTGTCTTTGTTGTTGCTGCTGCTCTTGCTGCATTGGAGGAGGAACATATGGCTTGCTTGGACCAGCATCATTCTGGAAAGGAGGGACAAACAGTTGTTGTTGTGGAGGATTTGTCCATCTCAGATTTGGATGATTCCTCCAACCTGGATTGTATTTGTTGCTTGAAAGATCATAATTATTCTGTTGTTGTTGATTTTGCTGCTGAGGGGGTCTATTATAAATGTTTGCAGCATAAGCTTCAGATTGCTGCATAGAAGGACATAGATCTGTATGGTGATCTGCAGAAGAACATAGACCACAGACTCTTGCAACAGGTGCAGATGCAGATTTCTGATTCACGGCAAGTTGAGTTACGAGGTTGACCAAGGCATCAAGTTTTCCCTCAAGCTTTTTATTTTCAGCAGATGAAGATGAATCTGTGGCCACCTCATGGACTCCTCTAAGGACAATAACATCATTTCTTGCACTGAATTGTTAGGAGTTGGAAGCCATCTTCTCAATCAAATTCCTAGCCTCAGCATGAGTCATATCACCAAGGGCTCCATCACTGGCAGCATCAATCAAACTCCTCTCCATGTTGCTAAGTCCCTCATAGAAATACTGTAGAAGGAGTTGCTCAGAAATCTGGTGGTGAGGACAGCTTACACACAATTTCTTGAATCTTTCCCAGTACTCATACAAGCTCTCTCCACTAAGTTGCCTGATGCCTAAAATGTCTTTTCTGATGGCAGTGGTCCTAGATGCAGGAAAAAATTTCTCCATGAACACCCTCTTAAGGTCATCCCAGCTAGAGATGGATCTGGGAGCAAGGTAGTACAACCAATCTTTTGCCACTACCTCTAGAGAATGAGGAAAAGCCTTTAGAAAGATATGATCTTCCTGGACATAAGGGGGCTTCATGGTGGAACAAACAATATGGAACTCCTTAAGATGCTTATGAGGATCTTCACCTGCAAGACCATGATACTTGGGAAGCAAATGTATTAGTCCAGTCATGAGAACATATGGAACACCCTCATCAGGATATTGAATGCTCAAGCTTTCATAAGTGAAATCAGGTGTAGCCATCTCCCTAAGACTTCTCTCACGAGGTGGAGGTTGAGCCATGTTCTCAGTATGAAAATTAACAGTCGAATGCTCAAAATCAGAATATTCAGAATCAGTAGCACCAGGATACTCAGAATGTTCAAAATGCTCAAGATGCACAGAATGACCAGGATGCACAATATTCCTAACTAATCTATGAAAGGTTCTATCTATTTCAGGATCAAAGGGTTGCAAATCACCTGGATTGCCCCTAGTCATGCACTGTATACAACAAATCATGTGTTTCTTAAACAAGCACCAGGGGAGGGTTAAAACTACAGCTATAGTTAAATGAAATCCAAATGAGTTGAAATTTTGTGAGCAACACCCTAAAATCATGAAAAGATAGCACAAAATATTTCAAAAAAAAATTCAAAGTCTAACTATGAAAACTACCTAGCAAAAGTTTAGAAAAATAGGACAATAATACTTGAAAAAAAAAAACTTAGTAAACAGATGATTTTTCGATTTTGGGAGACCCCAACCAGCTAAAGCGGATTGTCACAACATGGGAAATTTTTTTCTACCCCTAATGCATCTATAATAATAGTCATTCTGATACCCGTAGCAAAAGTTATGGCCGTTTTAAGTTTTGCTAAAAACAAGTTCCCAAAATTTTTGTCTCTCTCAAATACTGCCACACCAAGTGCTCTTGGTATTTTTCACACAACATATGGATCAAAAGAAACTACCACACAAAACATCAGCCAAAAATAACAACTCTAACTATCAAAACAAAAATCGCTAATTAAATTGCAAAATCAGTCGCTAGTTCCCAGTCGCTAATCACTGTTCACACCAAAACAAAAAGCTGAAATAGTCGCTAAACAAGTGACGCGACTAAAATGCAAAACAGAGCGCTACACAAAATAAAACAACATATACTCACAACCTAAACAACAGAGCAACACACAAAAAACTAAACACTATTATGAAACTTTGGCCAACTGCTCCTCGGCAATGGCGCCAAATTTGATCGAGGTCGTACGCGAATCAAATAAACATTAAAAATGCAGTATCTAGGAAGTGATCCTAGGTCGTCTCCCAACGAGCAATGGTCAACCAAATGTTCATAACAGGTAGTAATAAAACAGTAACGAATTGGGGGGGGGGGTTGTTTGTTTTTGTAAATTAAACCGCAAGCAAATTCTAATTAAAGAAATAACAGAATTAAAACAAGTTGTTTCCCCTTGATTCACAAGCAAGTCTCTTGCCCTAGGTTACGAGGATTTATCCCTAATCAGTTCAACCACTTAATCCAACCCTAAATTAAATTACTAAGCGAAAATCAACATAAGGCTGTCATTATGAGATTAAGCAACACATACAGCAATTAATCATGAATGAAACTGATCATTATGCATGAACGTAAATTAAGTGCAGAGACAATTAATCAAGCACTAAGCATGCATGGATTAATAGCAACAAATACAGAGCAATTGGTGAAGAGGAAAAACTGATCAGAATTCAATAGTAATAACAAAACCTCAAAGAGAGTTGTGCTTGATCCTCAAAAGAAAACAACGTTGGAGACTTAGCCTTCAATTAATCAGTAGAAAACGAAATTGCAATTGGAAGCAGAAAACGAAATTGCAGATTGAAGCATAAAACAAAATAGCAGAAAACGAATTCTATTGCTACGTGAACAGTGCGCATGAACAGTAAAAACTGGAATAGTAAAACCCTAAAATTATTCTCCTCTCAAAAATCCCCCTAAACTAAAACCCTGGTACTGTTATATAGGTCCTCAGCCCCAAAGCTTACAAATTTGTTTTAAGTCCAAGCCCATAAATAAAATAAAATAAAATCTGGACAACATAAGATAAGATTGGATGAAATAAAATCTGGACGAAATAAAATCTAGATGAAATAAAATCTAGATGAGATAAGATTTGATAAAATAAAATTGTCTGCTCTCTTCAAGTCCAAGCCCAATTCTGGATTCAAGCCCAATTGCTTATAATTCTCCTAAAATTTAATTAAAAACACAAAATTAGTCAAGTAGGCCCAAATGATAAAACTGCACAATTAATTTGACAATTAAGGCTAATCAATAATTAAAATGGTGGCAAAAATGGTTAAGAAATAGGAGAAAATAATGACACATCACTCCCTTTTCAAACTCTAAATTTTATACATGCAGATTTGGGATTCCAATAATATGAGTAATTTAAACCATAGTAGTAACAACAACAACAATTAAAGAAGAGAACAATAAACACACAATGCACAAATAATCTTTATGGTAAATTTCAAGACCCAAACAAGATACCTAGCGCACCATTAATCCTCAATCTTTGGATTGAAAAAGACTAACTGTAAGGGGTACTCTCAACGCATTGGTCAAGCATTGGTAATAAATCCTTTCAAAAAAGGTTGTCTTTGGACACTCCACTGTTCACATGGAAAACTTATATGATGATTACTCTGGTCAAATAATGATTGTGTTTGAACATTTCATTTTTCACATGGAAAATCCCACTATTTATAATTACACAGGTTTACCATCGCAAACATTTAATTATTCTGCCAAATTGTGTCTGCCTTTGGGCCGAGCACAATTCGCATGAATAATTCCATGCAACATCATTGTAAATCCAATCAAATCAACTTATGCAACAGAGGTTACTTTGACAACATGTTGTTTCAATCAATTTAACCAAAAAATACAAGACAATTTAATATAATAAATGGGAGGTCTTAAAATTACACAACTTTCACATATAATTTAGTTATATAAAAATATATATAACAGAACATGCAAATATTTTGCAGAACAGACCCATCACAAGATAGCACAACATTAATTCCTAGAGAAATTAATTTGCAATTGGTACTCTCAACACAATGATCAAATATTGACAATAAATTTTGTCAAATAATAGCCTTTCTTTGGACCGACTATTATTCACATGAAAACACCTTATAATTGTCACACATTTATCATCACAAGTAAAAAACCAAAAAGGGATCTGCGAATTTTAAGAATAAGGGTTCAGGAGTTGTTTACGTGCAGGGAAGGTAATAGCACCCCACGCGTCTGTCACGAGGGATGGCAGCCTTTTATCGAGTGTGCAAGAACGTGACTTCAATATTTATTTATTTTCCCTTTTTATGTTTATTTACTTTTTGGGGTCGACAAGGGGTGTTGCCCTTGCTCCTACGTATCCTCAAGTGCGATGAGGAATTCAGACCAACATAGTTCTTTATGTCTGAAAGTTTATGTGTTAAATTGATTTTATGTTTTTTGAAAGATTGATTTTTAATTGCGAGCAAGAGTCGTTTATGGCATTGGACCTTGAAACAATCTCAAGTGATATTTGATAAAGAGGAGAAAGTCATTTAAGGCATTGGACCTTGAAACATCTCAAGCGATATTTGATGAAATGAAGAAATTTATGAGATGATTTTATTTTGGTTTTTCTTATTAACCTTCAATCTTTTTTTAAAGATAACTTAAAAGGTCAAATGCACTTGAGATTTAAATCGGCCACTTCTCGTGCCTACGTCCAGTCCTCAAGCAACCCACTTGAGATTTTCCACTATCTCTGTAAATCCTTTACAAACTTTGAACACACCTTGGGATCCTTCACCCTTGTGTTCAAAGATTATCCAAGAGACAATCCGTCTCTTGATTACAATTCTCACAATCCAAAAGACAACCAGTCTCTTGATTACAACTGACTTTCTGAGATAAACAGAAAGATTTCTCTCCTTTAGAGTGGATGATACAAATTGAAGTTCCTAAAGGAATTTATTTCTTTTAGAGATGATAATACAATTTGAAGTTCCTAGATGAATTCTCAATAGATTTGCAAGTGTTTGCCCAAGAGTTGTTGAGAGAGCATTTGGCAATTAAGTTCTCTTAGAGTATCTCTCTCTTACTTTTTGGAGTCAGACACACATATATATAGGCCCATCAAGCCTTTTCAAAATGGTTTGAAGAGATGTGTCTTTTCAAAAAGTTTTTTCTGAAATTTTCTCACTGGTAATCGATTACAGGTTTTTGGTAATCAATTACACAGTTATAATTTGAAGGGTCATGACTTTTAAATTTGAATTTCAGAAGTTCCATTACTGGTAATCGATTACACACCAATGGTAATCGATTACAGCTTTTAAATTCAAATTTCAAAACCCCTAATGCCGTTGAAGGGTAGGTTGCGACAGTTGGCGATTCCACTGGGGACTATTAGAGAGTTAGGCCATTTAGTCAGTGTGCAATGTGTTTTTATCATGACTTCGTCTTTATTTATGTTCCCTTTTCCCTTTTATCTTTTCAACGCACACATGACACCTATACCTCGCATACACATTGAGATATTAGGCCCTATACCCGGGTCTATGTGAGCCATAAGGAGTGGAGGTCGATCTGTGGTCATGTTGCATCTCTGACTCGCTTGATAACAGTGAAGCCTCATCTAGAGTTTCCTCTTTTGGTGATACATTGCCGCTAATAGTCCCTATCGCCACATTGTATTACCTAAGAGGATGATATCTCTAGAAGCTAGTAAAGTTACATGAAACCACCCTTGGGAATTATCACTAGAAGTGGACTTTTGGATCGTTTCCATTAGGTTCCTGAATTAGGGGGCACATAGCAAACTCACTCTGGCATGTTCCTTGATTGCATCATGCATCTCTTCATGGCATCATAATGGACATATCATTCCTGCATTTATCATTTATCATAATCATGCATTGCATTTAGCATAATTCATTGCATTATCATACATCTTCATTTAGCATGCTTTTGTTCTGCCAATTGCATACATTCTATTTTCACAGTTTGCATGTTATGTTCACTCATGCATGATCCTTGCATTTTCCTCTGCAAAAAAAAAAAACAAACAAAAGAAAGTCACAATAAGGCATGAAAGTTTACACCACATTCTTAGTTACGTGTGTCGAGTACCATGATGATGGCTATAAACCAACCATGTTGGGATTATACACTCATTTCTCTTAAAAAATGATTTAAAATCATGTGAACATGGTACCTAATGCGTGGTTAACTAGGAAATGATGATTCTTCGGGCATCTCATGTCAATCTCATAACTACATTTGCCATGCATAGCATAAGTATGCCCTAGTCATTCATCTCTATGATATGTTGTTGAAGTATTGACAATCAAAATTTCTATTCCTTGGATTATGGGGTTGAACCAAGAACATGTTTTTAAGGAAAGGTTCATCAAGTCAAGGTCAAGTATGGAAGTAACCAGCTTGCAAAAGTTGGGGCAGAAGATGGATCGAGTTACATCGCTTCTTTGTCTACTGCCAACACATGATTGAGCTAAATAATTTACAAAATTAAGGACTGTTTACATCCATATTTTATTTCCAGATTCACCTTGGCAATATATGATGAACCATGTTGTTTTAATGAAAATCTAAATTGATTCGACCCAATGTCCTGTGTAAAATTCGCAATACTTCAACAATGCATCATTCACATACAACCATGCTTATTTTTCTTTTCACATTGGTGGCATTGCTCATGGCATTTTTCCATGAAATCAGAACTGTAATCATTGTAATCAAAAGGAAAGAATGCACTCTACAACACCTTTATCGAATGCATGCCAGAGCTAGAGTAAGGAGTGAGATAAAGGAGGTGCAAGAGCAGATGAAGGCCGACATGGAGGCCATGAAAGAGAAAATGGCCACAATGATTGAAGCCATGATGAGTATGAAAAAAGTGATAGAGGTCAACACGAATACAGTCATTACTACATGTACCGCCACTGAGGTGGACCCGATTCACTCGTCTGGCATCAATCAAGCAAGTCGTCTAGCCTCAGATATGGTAGGTAAAGGAGGCGAAGCGTTAGGAAGTATGGGCGGCCCCCATGTTGTGTAAGTTCTGAACAAGCATTCCTTCCCACCGTATGGCTTGCCTCCCAACTATACACCACCCAATGTTGCACACGCTCCCAATGAAAATGTCGACAACTCCGTACCCATACCCATTGAGAGCCAACAACCCCAATTTGATCATGCACATGTCTCTCAACCCATGGGGGGACACATGAAGTGCCCCGAGACTGCACTCTAGCCGACTTTGAGCCTCACCTCGGATGTGCCACTGAAGGGCAAGCATTTGGTGGCATACCCCTGCCAAACACTTTGGGGGGGACCACAGTATCACCCACAACCACAATGTTGCATTTTGCGTTTGCGTTGGAAAGATTGCCTCCTGCCGTAGTGGAAAGAGAGAAATTTAATCATATAGAGGAAAGGCTAAGGGCTATTGAAGGAGGCGGAGATTATGCTTTTACTGACATGGCAGAACTATGTCCAGTGCCCGACATCGTTATCCCTGCAAGGTTCAAGGTGTTGGATTTCGATAAGTACAAGGGGACTACTTGCCCCAAGAATCACCTAAAAATGTACAGCAGGAAAATAGGGGCATACTCAAAAAATGAAAAATTGTTGATGCATTTCTTCCAGGTGTCGCAACCTACCCTTCAGCGGGAGGGCGACACGAGACTCACGTGTGCGTCTTCCAATGAAGGAAAACATGCAGACTCGCCACCAATGCTTATTTGAGGAAAATGTTAGAAAAACCAAAAAGCGGTCTACGAATTTAGAGGATAAAAGGTTCGGGAGTTGTTTATGTGCGGGGAAGGTATTAGCACCCCACACGTCTGTCACATGGGACGACAGCCTTTAATCCAAATGCGCAAAATCATGACTTCAATCTTTATTTTATTCTCCCTTTTTTATGTTTTTATCTTTTTGGGGTCGACAAGAGTGGGGCTTTTGCTCCTATGTATCCTCAATTGCGATGAGGAACTCATACCTATGTAGTTCTTCGAAAGCAAGAAAGTTACACGTAGGGTTGATTTTAGATTTTTGAAAGGTTCATTTTGACCAATAAAAGTAACAGAGACCGTTAAGGCATTAGACCTTGAACAGATTCAAGTGATTTTTGTGGATAAAAGCTTGATTATGTGTTGATTTTATCTTTGGTTTCACTTCTTTATTTTTGAACTCATTAAAAGAGGACTTGCAAAGTAAATGACCAGTTGAAAATTTATTTTTCTATGGTTAACCAAGGTTATATCACAAACGATCGGTTGAACTTTTATTTTACATTGATTAAGTGAGATTGAGACACAATTAATCAGTGGAAACTCGCTTTACAATGATAAAAAGGAGATTACGGCACAATTAATCAGTCGAAACTTGCTTTACAATGAAATAAAATTACTGATGGTAGAAGAATGAAGATGAAGATGCGAAAAACAAGAGTGGACCCTTAAGGGTGCATAAAATGAATTCACAACTTCTGCAATAAAAAACTAATCAGTCGATGAACAAAGAACGTTGAAGAATGGATGAAGAACGATGAAAAATGATCATGGAAACGTTACAGAAGTGCTTCAGCCTTGTTTTTTCTTCTTCTTTCTCCTTCTTCTCACTAATTTCAGTGAAAATCTCTCAATGTATGATGCTGGCCCTTTTCCTTAACCCCTCTTAAGCCTATTTATAGGAAATAAGGGGAGGAGGTTGCACAGCAGCTCACCCAGGCGAGCTGGTTACTTCAGCCCTAAGCTTCCTATTGGGCCCAAAGACTGAAAAATGCCACAAAAGTGACCATTTTGCCCACCTTTTGAATATTTTGCACATTTTCTTCTGAAATGTCACAAAATCTTACTGATTGCGCGACAATTAGTGTTAAGCAGCTCAATTCGGCTGGCAAGAATCCAAATGTTGGCAAACGATCGTCCTCGGACGAAATTAGGGTATGACAATTGTCCCTCTTTACTTATATTTTATTGGAGATAAAAGGGAAGTAAAGATAAAGACACTAATTTTGTTCGAGCGATCTTACCATCCAACCAGCCACTAGTGGAAGCCCAAGCAGTGAAACCAGTCAAAAGAAAGAGCATAAGAGGCATCAGGTATATCAACAAAAGACCTCGAGGTCTTGCAAAGCAAAGGAGACATTGAAGTCTCGATGAAAGACTCTAATAGTCTTTGAAACAAAAGACTCTGATAGTCTTTGAAACAAAAGACTCTGATAGTCTTTGAAACAAAAGACTCTGATAGACTTTGAAACAAAAGACTCTGATGGTCTTTGAAAAGATAAAAAGCAGAAGACATTGATAGTCTCCGCAAGGCAATAGACTTTGATAGTCTTGGAAAAGTAAAGAAAAGCAGATGACGATGATTGTCTCCGCAAAACAATAAACTCTGATAGTCTTGAGAAAGTAAAGAAAAATGGATGACAATGATTGTCTCTACATGACGACAGATTTTGGTAGTCTTGGAAAAATAAAGAAAATGGGAGGACCATGATTGTCTCCACATGACAATAGACTTTGATAGTCTTGAAAACATAAATAAAATTGTGATAGTCTTGACAAAAGACATTGAAGTCTTTGAAAAATAAAGAGGCAGATGACCATGATTGTCTTTGCGAGAAGCAGATGACCATGATTGTCACTGCGGGTGTAGATGACCTTGATTGTCACTACGGGGAGCAGATGACCATGTTTGTCACTGCGGGGGTAGATGACCTTGATTGTCACTACGAGTGTAGATGACCTTGATTGTCACTACGGGGGGTAGATGACCATGATTGTCATTGCGGGTGTAAATGACCTTGATTGTCACTATAGGGGGGTAGATGACCATGATTGTCACTGCGGGTGTAGATGACCTTGATTGTCACTACGGGGGGCAAATGACCATGATTGTCACTGCGGGTGTAGATGACCTTGATTGTCACTATGGGGGGGAAGATGACCATGATTGTCATTGCGAGGCAAAAGACTCTGATAGTCTTTGAAAAGTAAAGGAGACTTTGATAGTCTTGAAAGTCATTTACTAAAATGCGAACATGCTTAGCAAAGAAATAAAACCGCCAAACCGATCAGCACAACATATATTTTTGAAGAAAAATAATGTGACTACTGGGGAATGAAGGCATGCTGATAGAATTTCTCATAACCACAAAATGAGATTTGGGACATTCACATTTCACTTCTAAAAAAGCATTAAAAGAAAGCACTAGGTCCAATTGAATAGAGAAAACCGCTCAAAGTGTATAAAACCTCACACAGGCAAGTGTTTCATCCTAATTCCAAACCATAGATATGGCATTATTTGACTTTGTAAATCATTTCCCATCAAATCAAAGATAACATGCATAATCATGGATTAATAGGACTTTTAGGAAGTTGGATTCTTGGCGGGAAATTAGGCTTTGGTAGTTTAGACTTTTCCCCATTTGTTTCCTTTTCTCTTTGGTTCAGCGCGGAACAAAATCGGACACAAAGATTTGCTTTGTAACTAAGCAAGTGATTGCTTTGCACATCCCTCAGGTTGTAAACCAAGCTACTGTTACCATTCTTTTCTTTTTTTTTTTTTTTTGCTTTTTGGAAATTTTGCACATTGTTCAGACATTGTCTAGTCCAAAGAACCTCTCTTTTTTCCTTTTCTTTCTTTCTTTTATATTTTCTTTTGCTTTTCTTCAATCTTTGATTGATTGATTTTTCTTTTCTTTTCTCTTGACACACATTTGTAACCCAATGTAAAGGAAGCTTCTCTTGGAAGATCCTTCTGTTCTCTCTTCCAAGGATAAGGTTGGAAATTTCCATCCTAGGTCAAGGTTCTGGCCAAAAAATGAACGTTTGGCTCAAAAGGCCGGCAAATGGTGGGACATGACACATGTCGGGATGTTTGTTTAGCAAGTGGCTTAAGAATAAACAGAATGCCCCAAATCATTTACATGACACGCATATGATGATGACGGTTAGAAATTCATGGAAAACTAATCATAGCACACATCCATGTGGACACTCAAACATAAAGCTTTTGTGGCCATGCAAACACTAAGGCTTAGTGTTTGTTTCCCCCATTCAATCAACCCAGTGTTTCCAAAAGAATGCTCCTTTATCATGTCACGCATACATCCAAGTCTATTTAGGCATTCGGGAAAATCTTTCATTGCGTTCACCCTTCAGGCGCACACATTTTGTTTTTCAAAAACCTTTTTTATGTCATGATCCGTGAATTTCCCAAAGAAAACAGAAAGTCATTCTTTTTCAAAAGTGTGTTGGCTTTTTAGTTTTCTTTTTTAATTTTTAGAAAGAGTTTGTAATCTGAGGAAAAAAAGGCGTGTAAATGAAAACAATACACAAGGCCCTATTTTTTTTCTACTTAGTTTTTTTTATTCAGACAAACCATAACAATGCAACAGTACGACAATACACTAGAAGCGATAAAGTTTATCACAATGAGATAACACAAAACTAAAAGCGATAACATAGAGTACAAATTTATCGAAATGAGATAACGGATAAAAACTAAAAGCGATAACATAGAGTACAGTTTTATCAAAATGAGATAACAGATAAAAATATAAAGCAATAACAAAATAACAAAGAAATCACAATTTTTGGGTGATCTCAGCCATGCAATGCCGCCTCGTCAAGTGAAAAAATCCAGCACATCAGCCATGTCATCATCCTCCTGAGCTCCATCGTCGTCCCCAGGGGCCCCTACGGGTCTTGCCCCTGTGTCAAAATCGGGCTCATCTCCGGGCCATGCAACCATGGCCCCAAATGTCTCGAGGGTAGGCCATGGGAAAGGACTAGGGTCCTGGATCTGTTGGTGTTGGGTGTACCGGTAGAAGCTCTCATTTAGTTGCACCTGACCCCTGTGATTAGCCGCCTATTGGCTAGCCACATGCTGCATGTACGTATGCATCTAGAGCCCCATCCTCCTCAGGTGAGCGGATATGGACTCTAAGGATGGTGTCTCCTGTAGAGGCGACGGCGGTGCGCCTGCGGCTAGCTGTTGCTAACCCTCCTTCTACTGTTGTGCTTGTTTGGGCATGCAGTATTTCTCTATGAAGGCTCTGTTGATGGGAGGCTAGATGAGCTTGGTGGGAGTGACCGGCACTCCATAGAATTGGCACAGGCCCATGATCAAAGTAGGAAACCCCAGTGCCCTTTTGGACTTCTCTAGGTCCACTCAGTGTCTAAGAGGTGTGATCCCTACAAACTAATACATAGCATCTGAGATCAGCTGGGCAACATGTATACTCACATGAGTCAGGATGACATAGACTAGGTGACACTTCGACAGGGGGAGGTTTGAATTATGGTCGCTAGGGAAAATGTTGCTGAGCAGCAACATCATCCAAATCTGTGTAAGGGTGGTCATGGTAGTGCGCATGATCCACACCCGTCTCCCCGCTACGCTTCGGGAAAAGTCCTACCTCAGAACGCACAGCAGTTGGTTGATGGCCTCCTTGTCGAAGCCTAAGGCCTGACTCCTCATCTGGCTAAACTCACAACGTTGGCCTTCCTCTAGGACCAATGGATGCCCCAGAAACTTGTTAATGACATCCTCATTGAAGGGGATCCATTGGCCCCTCACCCAGGAGCGCTTGTGTCTGACTCCCTCCTCCATGGGGCAGGCCTTGGCATAGAACTCCATGACTATGTTTGGGTCATACTTAGCTAGGGGTGACACAAGATAAGTCTGTTGCCTTCGTGCAATTTCCTCTTGAAACTCAGCATACTCTCTGTCTCTTAGTTGGACTTGCCTCTCCTTGAGGAACGACCAGCCTTTAATGGCCTCAAGTCAGAATTACTAGAAGAAGGTCCACCTGCATGAAAATTTTTGTTAGCTCCCTCATAATCAGGAAGCTTTCTCTTTTGTGCAACTATCTCATCCTCTTTTTCAGGTGTAGAATGAAGCTTGACAGGTTCAGGCGCAGGTGCTGCTACTGATGGAGGCACTTCAAATTGTTTGCCGGACCTCAAGATGATGGCACTCACATTTTTCGGATTCTGCACAGTTTGTGAAGGCAATTTGTCAGAATTTTGGGACTGAGCTTGGTTCAACTGAGTATCCATCTGCCCCATCTGATTTTTTAGACTCTGAATAAAGACTCTGGTCTCTTGCTAAAATTGCATATTTTGGATGGTCATTTGCCTCACTACACTTCTAAGGAAAGTTGAGGAGGGGCCTTAGTTGCTTGTTGTCTTTGTTGTTGTTGCTATTGTTGCTGCATTGGAGGAGGAACATATGGCTTGCTTTGACCAGCAACATTCTGGAAAGGAGGGACATGTTGTTGTTGTTGTTGTAGAGGACTTGCCTATCTCAGATTTGGATGATTCCTCCAACCTGGATTGTATCTGTTGCTTGAAAGATCATAATTATTCTGATGTTGTTGGTTTTGCTGTTGAGAGGGTCTATTATAAATTTTTGCAGCATAAGCTTCAGATTGCTCATTGACTCCAGATTGCTGCAAAGAAGGACAGAGATCTGTATGGTGATCTCTAGAAGAACATAGACCACAGACTCTTGCAACAGGTGCAGATTCCTAATTCATGGCAAGCTGAGTTACAAGGTTAACCAAGGCATCAAGTTTTCCCTCAAGCTTTATATTTTCAGCAGATGAAGATGAATCTGTGGCCACCTCATGGACTCCTCTAAGGACAATAGCATCATTTCTTGCACTGAATTGTTGGGAGTTGGAAGCCATCTTCTCAATCAAATTCCTAGCCTCAACAGGAGTCATATCACCAAGAGCTCCACCACTGGCAGCATCAATCATACTCCTCTCCATGCTGTTAAGTCCCTCATAGAAATATTGCAGAAGAAGTTGCTCAAAAATCTAGTGGTGAGGACAGCTTGCACACAATTTCTTGAATCTTTCCCTGTACTCATACAAGCTCTCTCAAACAAGAACTTATCCAAGAACACCCTCTTAAGGTCATCCCAGCTGGAAATGGACCTGGGAGCAAGGTAGTACAGCCAATCTTTCGCTACTCCCTCCAGAGAATGAGGAAAAGCCTTTAGAAAGATATGATCTTCCTGGACATCAGGGGGCTTCATGGTGGAACAGAAAATATGGAACTCCTTAAGATGCTTATGAGGATCTTCACCTGTAAGACCATGAAACTTGGGCAGCAAATGGAACACCCTCATCAGTCTTGAGAACATATGGAACACCCTCATCAGGATATTAAATGCACAAGCTTTCATAAATGAAATCAGGTGCAGCCATCTCCCTAAGTGTCCTTTCACGAGGTGAAGGTTGAGCCATGTTCTTAGTATGAAAATTAGTAGTTGAATGCTCAAAATTAGAATGTTCAGAATCACCAGCAACAGAATACTCAAAATGCACAGAATGATCGGGATGCACACTATGCCTAACTAATCAATGAAAGGTTCTATCTATTTTAGGATCAAAGGGTTGTAAATCACCTGGATTGTCCCTAGTGTCGCAACCTACCCATCGGCGGGAGGGCGACGCGAGACTCGCGGGATGCGTGTTCCACGAAAGGAATACGCGCGGAGTCGCCACCAACGTTTATTTGAGGAAAACGTCGGAAAAACCGTAAAAGACGCGATCTACGAACTTTTAAGTGAAAGGTTCGGGAGTTGTATTTACGCACGGGGAAGGTATTAGCACCCCACACGTCCGTCCCAAGGGACGACAGCCTTTAATCGAATGTGCAAACATGACTTTGATTTTTTATGTTCTCTTTTTTATGTCTTCATATCCTTTATACCCTTTTTATATTTTTCTCTTTTTGTGGTCGACAAGGGTGTTTCCCTTTGCTCCTACGTATTCCTCAATTGCGATGAGGAAATCAGACCTACGTAGTTCTTTTTTATCAAGTGATTCTTTTGTACTTAAAAGGTGATCATTTTAAGGCGTTGGACCTTGAAAACGATACATTTACTTAGTAAGAAATTGAAATGACAAACTTAAAAAACCCTATTTTTGTGGACGAGCTTGACTAGGCGAGTTAATTTTAGCCTTAATTTCACTTTAGTTATTAGTCAATTCGATTAAGAATGAGACATCCCAAAGAGAAAAAAGTTCGATTGATTTTCCGCTTTATTTTACTAAAAGGTATTTTTTTTATTTTTATATTATTATTTTACCTCTTTTTTTGATTTCCAACGTGGTTACGGCACGACCGAATGGTTGGAATTTATTTTAACCGAAGTTAACGGATAATACAATTCAAACGATCGGTGGAAATTTATTTCATTTTTAGTTTAAGCGAGAAATGACTTAAATAAAATGGCTTAAGCACGTCAAAAGGAGGTATAAAAAGTAAATGAAACAAGAATAAAAATACACGAAACACAATGTGGACCACCACGGGTACATAAAATGAATCGAAAAGCTTGGTTCGAGGTACTTACCCGTTGAAGATCGAAGAACGATGAAGAACGAATGAAGAACGTCGAAGACCGGTCGAAACCTTTGCGAAATTCCTCACGGAAAACGTTACGGAAACGTTTCGGAAGCGCCTCGGCTTAGATTTTCTTCACGGAAACAATTTTTCCAAGCAAATTCGAAAGAGAGAGAAGTGCCTAAGGGGCTGAACCCTTTTCTTCTTCACTTCCTCCCCTATTTATAGCAAAAAAGGGGAGATGCTTGCCGCCCAGGCGAGCTCAGCTCGCCCAGGCGAGCAGGGTTGCTTCCTCCAGAAGCAACAACCTTCTGGAGGGCCCAAGTGGGCCTGGGTGTTATTTGCACCCCCATTTTTACTAAGTACACCCCCCTGCCCTTTTTTGGTGATTCTTTTTTCGTAAAGTTACGGAAACTTACGAATTTCGTAACGATACTTGTTTTCTTTCCGTAATGTTACGGAACCTTGTGGATTACATAATCATCCCCTTTTTGACTTACGGAATGTTACGGAACCTCACTAACTGTGCAACGATGCTTCCATTTGATTTCCGGTGTGTCACGGAACCTTACGGATTGTGCATCAATATTTTCTTTTGTTTTTCGGCACGTCCCGGAATTTCACAAATTGCCTAATGATGGGTGCCAAGCACCTCACAAGGACCAAAGAAAAGTCGCATGTCATCAAGCAAAGGTCCCCGGACGAAATTAGGGTATGACAGTTGCCCCTCTTTACTTGTCTTTTATTGGAAATAAAAGGAAAGTAAAGATAAGACACTAATTTCGTTCCTCTCGGTTGACGAGAGTCGCGGGTGACCATAAAATTTCCGCATGCAAATGACTCGTTCTTCCCCGGGGAACAAAAGGTGCAGAAGACGGTGTCAGTCTCTGCCTGCTATCAAGCGTTCTGTCTTACAGATAGCAAAAGAATGTTTATACGGATAACCACTCAGGTATTTCTGCCCGTCAGCGTGACTCAAAAGTCAGTATGACAGATCTTGTAAGTGCGGAAGATGACGTAAATCTCCGCGTGTCAATGGGCTTGTCGGCCGCGATTGACGAAGGGGAAAGAATGACCACATTGGCCTCCGCTTGTCATCGGGCCCGCCGACTCTGGATGACAAAAGGGTGCAGAATGACCAAATTTTGTCTCTGCGCGCCATCGGACACGACTTTGTCTGAATGGCAAAGGGGTGCGGAATGACCAAATTTTGTCTCCGCGTGTCATCGGGCCCGCCGCCTCTGGATGACAAAAGGGTGCAGAATAACCAAATTTTGTCTCTGCGTGCCATCGGACACGACTGTGTCTGAATGGCAAAGGGGTGCGGAATGACCAAATTTTGTCTTCGCGTGTCATCGGGCCCGCCGCCTCTGGATGACAAAAGGGTGCAGAATGACCAAATTTTGTCTCTGCGCGCCATCGGACACGACTTTGTCTGAATGGCAAAGGGGTGCGGAATGACCAAATTTTGTCTCCGCGTGTCATCGGGCCCGCCGCCTCTGGATGACAAAAGGGTGCAGAATGACCAAATTTTGTCTCTGCGTGCCATCGGACACGACTGTGTCTGAATGGCAAAGGGGTGCGGAATGACCAAATTTTGTCTTCGCGTGTCATCGGGCCCGCCGCCTCTGGATGACAAAAGGGTGCAGAATGACCAAATTTTGTCTCTGCGTGCCATCGGACACGACTGTGTCTGAATGGCAAAGGGGTGCGGAATGACCAAATTTTGTCTTCGCGTGTCATCGGGCCCGCCGCCTCTGGATGACAAAAGGGTGCAGAATGACCAAATTTTGTCTCTGCGTGCCATCGGACACGACTGTGTCTGAATGGCAAAGGGGTGCGGAATGACCAAATTTTGTCTTCGCGTGTCATCGGGCCCGCCGCCTCTGGATGACAAAAGGGTGCAGAATGACCAAATTTTGTCTCTGCGTGCCATCGGACACGACTGTGTCTGAATGGCAAAGGGGTGCGGAATGACCAAATTTTGTCTTCGCGTGTCATCGGGCCCGCCGCCTCTGGATGACAAAAGGGTGCAGAATGACCAAATTTTGTCTCTGCGCGCCATCGGACACGACTTTGTCTGAATGGCAAAGGGGTGCGGAATGACCAAATTTTGTCTCCGCGTGTCATCGGGCCCGCCGCCTCTGGATGACAAAAGGGTGCAGAATGACCAAATTTTGTCTCTGCGTGCCATCGGACACGACTGTGTCTGAATGGCAAAGGGGTGCGGAATGACCAAATTTTGTCTTCGCATGTCATCGGGCCCGCAGCCTCTGGATGACAAAAGGGTGCAGAATGACCAAATTTTGTCTCTGCGTGCCATCGGACACGACTGTGTCTGAATGGCAAAGGGGTGCAGAATGACCAAATTTTGTCTCCGCGTGTCATCGGGCCCGCCGCCTCTGGATGACAAAAGGGTGCAGAATGACCAAATTTTGTCTCTACGTGCCATCGGACACGACTGTGTCTGAATGGCAAAGGGGTGCCGAATGACCAAATTTTGTCTCCGCGTGTCATCGGGGCCGCCGCCTCTGGATGACAAAAGGGTGCAGAATGACCAAATTTTGTCTCTGCGTGCCATCGGACATGACTGTGTCTGAATGGCAAAGGGGTGCGGAATGACCAAATTTTGTCTCCGCGTGTCATCGGGCCCGCCGCCTCTGGATGACAAAAGGGTGCAGAATGACCAAATTTTGTCTCTGCGTGCCATCGGACACGACTGTGCCTGAATGGCAAAGGGGTGCGGAATGACCAAATTTTGTCTCCGCGTGTCATCGGGCCCGCCGCCTCTGGATGACAAAAGGGTGCAGAATGAACAAATTTTGTCTCTGCGTACCATCGGACACGACTGTGTCTGAATGGCAAAGGGGTGCGGAATGACCACATTTTGTCTTCGCGTGTCATCGGGCCCGCCGCCTCTGGATGACAAAAGGGTGCAGAATGACCAAATTTTGTCTCTGCATGCCATCGGACACGACTGTGTCTGAATGACAAAGGGGTGCGGAATGACCAAATTTTGTCTCCGCGTGTCATCGGGCCCGCCGCCTCTGGATGACAAAAGGGTGCATGTCACATGACCTCAGGGTCAGTATGACAAAGATTATGGGGCGGCCGACAAAAGCAAGGCTCTTGCTCCTACGTATCCTCCAATGAGGAACTCAGACCTACGTAGTTCTAGATAACTTGTGAGACTTGAAAAAGTCTCCACTGGAAGATGCCGACATATCCGGAAAGGGCGCAGATGACCACATTGGCCTCTGCTCATCAATCACACTTGAGGTTACTGAATGACAAGGTGCGGATAACCGTAAGGTGTCTCCGCGGGCTACCAGCTCTTGGGTCATGGTAACAGAAAGTGGTGTGGTCGACAAAAGCGAGGTTTTTGCTCCTACGTATCCTCCAATGAGGAACTCAGACCTACGTAGTTCTGGATAACTTGTGAGACTTGAAAAAGTCTCGGTGTTTTCTCCACTAAAAATGCAAACATGCTTTAGCAAAGAGACAAACATTCCAACTGATTAGAGCAGCATATGCCTTTTTTTGAGTGAAAAACAATGCGTCTACCAGGGAAGGAGAGTCTGCTGATGAAACCCCCCCATAACCATAAATGAGATTTTGGATGTTAGCATTTTGTTTCTAAATGACCATTTAGAGGAAACACTGGGTTCGACAAAAATAGAAGAAAATCACTCAAAGTGTATCAATCTCGCACAGGTAAGTGTTTCATCCTAATTCCGAACCATAGATATGTCATGACTTGACTTTGCAAATTATTTCCTATCAAATCAAAAATTACACGCATGATCATGAATCAATAGGACTTCCCTTGGGAATGGGTTCTTTTGGTGGGTTTTTCGGCTTTTGCGTGTTTTTGGCCTTTTCCTTTTCTGTTTTGGTTTTGCGCGAGGCGAACAAGTCACCGACGCACAGGATTTTGGTTGGTAATCAAAGGGAGAAGATCACTTTTAGGTCATGGTTTCCTTTTCTTTCTTTTGTTCATTTGGTGACAATTCTGTATTGTTCAGATATTGTCTGGTCCAAAGACCTCTCTGCACATTTCTTCTGGTTTCTTTGACCAGGAGCTTTCTTCTTTTTTACTTTCTCCCATTCTTTGGTTGGGAATTTTCTTTCTTTTCTTTTTTCTTTCTCCCACTCTTTGATTGGGAATTTCCTTGCTTCCTTTTTTCCTTTGATTGGAAATTTTCCTTCTCTTTTTCTTTGATTAGAAATTTTCCTTCTCTCTCTTTTTTTTGCTTCCGAGGGTAAGGATTGACATTCTCACCCTGGGTCAAGGTTTATGGTGAGTCAGGATTTTGGCTCAAGACTTGTAGAATGGCTAGGCATGATACATGTCAGGGTTTGGTTTGGTTCAAGGATAAAAAGGGATGCCCCACATTATTTCCATGACACAAATGCAAAAATGGTGATTTGGAAATTTTATGCAAAACAAGTCATGCATGCACCTATGTGGACACTCAAGTGTCAAATTTTTATGGTCATGTGATGCTAGGGCTCAGGATTTATTTCCTCTATTTTAAATCAACCCAACGTTTCCAAAATATGTTCTTTTATCAATTTGTCCATTCATCCGAGTCCATTTTGGGTACTCGGGAAAATTTCACAGCATTCACCCTTCAGGTGTACACACATTTTTTTTTCAAAAACTAGCTATGATCAGCGAATTTTCTTTTCAAAGAAGAGTTGGAAGTCATCTCTTTTCAAAAGCATGTTGGTTTTTCAGCTAGACAACTTATTTTTCTTTTTTTCTCTCTTTTTTTCTTCCTTTTTTGTTTATTTCTTTTTCTTGTTTGTTTTTTTTGTTTTTTTTTCTTTTTTTTCCATGAGGTATTTTGCTACCTAAACATGTGTATATTTTTGTGAGGTATTTTTGCTTTATACATGCATATCCAAGGTATCTTGCTACCTAAACATATATATATATATATATATATATATATATATATATATATATATATATATATATATATATATATATATATATATATATATATATATATATATATATTTTGTGAGGTATCTTTTTGCTACATACATACATATATATATTTTGTGAAGTATTTTTTTGTTTACATACATGCATATCTAAGGTATCTTTCTACCTAAACATACATATATATATTTTGTGAGGTATGACTACCTTCCGAGCTTGTGCTCGTTTTATTTAAATTCTTAGGATCATGAGCAACTAGGTGTGTCCCAATATGACTTGAGAAACAGAAGGTGATCAAATAGCAAGCAGAAATTTAAAAGTTACTAGGTTGCCTCCTAGTAGCGCTTCTTTAACGTCTTGAGCTGGACGCCTTATGACTTGTCGGTCACTGACCTAGTACCTTGCTTACCTTTGGCTTTGGACTTGGTCACCTATGGGTCGGCCATGTGTCATAGGCAACGCTCTAACCTTTTTATGGATGAGCTGAGGTGAACTCTACAGGTGGTGGCGGTGTGTCTATTGCCCGCTACCGGCCATCCCAATGCTGATGTGATGTTTCGCCCTGCGCCTGCCTGGGGGCGCAGTACTTCTTGATGAAAGCTTGATTGGTAGGGGGGCCTGATGACCTTGCTGGGGGCGACAGGCACTCCCTAGAACTGACAGAGACCCGTATTTAGAGCTGGCAACTCCAAGACCCTGTTGGCCTTCTTCGGGTCCACTAGGTGTCTTGCGGGCACAATCCCTGCAAACAATAGATGACATCAGAAATCAGTTGGGGGAGGTGCATACTTACCTATGCCACGACGACATGAACTTGCTGGGGGGAACGGGCGCCCTGTAGGGCCAACAGAGGCCTGTAACTAGAGCTGGAAACCCCAGGGCCCTGTTGGACTTCTTCAGGTCCGTTGGGTGTCTTTGTGGGTGTGATCCCTGCAAACAATAGATGGTATCAGAAATCAGTTGAACCATATGCATACTTACTCATGTTGGGACGACACAGACCAACTGATACTTTTGCAGGGGGAGATTGGCATTGCGGTCGCTGGGCAGAATGTTGCTAAGTAGCAATGTCATCTATATCTGTGTAAGAGTGGTCATGTTGGTGCGCATGATCCGCACTCGTCTCTTTGCAGCGGCACGGGTGAAATCTTGCCCCAGTATGCATAGTAGCTGTGTGATAGCCTCCCTCTCTGGTTGTGCTCGCACAGTTGGCCCTCCTCCAATATCAGGGGGTGGCCCAGGAACCGTTAAAAGGAAACTACTGGCCCCTTAACCGGGAGTGCAAGTCTTGGTTAAGCATTTAAGGACAGAGGACCTTAAATTCTCTTAAGGTGTAGATGTGGAGCACACTGAAAATGAGGACACGTAGCCCTCTAAAGGTGAGGGCGTGCAGCCCTCTCAAGACGAGGATGTGTAGTCCTCTGGAGGTGAGGGCGTGCAGCCCTCTGATGGCGAGGACGTGTAGTCCTCTCAAGGTGAGGGCGTGCAGCCCTCTGAAGGTGAGGACATGCAGTCCTCTGATGGTGAGGGCGTGTAGCCCTCTGAAGGTGAGGACATGCAGTCCTCTGATGGCGAGGGCGTGTAGCCCTCTGAAGGTGAGGGTAACTAGTACCCAAGGCGAGGGCGGGTAGCCCTCTCAAGGCGAGGACGTGTAGTCCTCTGGAGGTGAGGGCGTGCAGCCCTCTGATGGTGAGGACATGTAGTCCTTTCAAGGCGAGGACGTGTAGTCCTCTCAAGGTGATAGGTACAAGTACCCAAGGGTCCACCCTTATGAGAAAGCAAGAGATCGACTCATCGAGAGGGCCGGTCATCCCAAATCCACAAGATTTGGACATTAGATGTAGGAAATCTATGCAGTTAACATGTTTTTTAGGGATGCAGATGCATGCAACCTTTGTCGTGAAATTTGGTAAATGCGGACTTCATATGAAACAATGCAATGTAATGGAAAGTTGTACAATGTTCATGACATTCTTTCCCTATTTTGTGATTTTGATTTCGATTTGATTTTTTTTTGGAAAACACAAATTGACTGTCCTTTTGAAAGAGGTGATAGTCCATGCAACCTTATCCTATCTTTTGCAAATCTCTCCGAGAACTCCCTCAGAGTGTGTGTTCTGTTTGATTTAGTCATTTGACCATTTTGGAGTGATGGCAATGGAGTCGTTTGATGTTTAATCAATCCATTGAAATCCTAGGGTTTGTCCCCCCTTTTTTGTTGAAAACATCGATGGGTGAGAACTTTTGATCGGCCCTTATGTTCACTTGAGGCTCATGCACGGTGCCCCTCATTGCCCTAGTGTAAGGCTTTGAGGTACCAATCGTTGTCTTTCATCATGACCTTGTAGGAGGGAACCTATTAGGTGAGAACTTGTAATCTGCCCCTAGGTTCACTTGAGGCTCATGCACGATGCCCCTCATTGCCCCAGTGTAGGGTTATGAGGTAACCATCGTTGTCTTGTTTTCATAGCCTCGTAGTGAGGAAGAATGAAAGAAGCAGTTGATTCTTGCAAAAAGAATTTTTCCAAGGACGAGAAATAGTTGAAGGATTTTTTGATGGATTAAGTCAAATGACTCCTATGTAGAAGCAAGATGTTTAGATATTTTGATGATGCCAAAGGATCAAGTGCTTCCAAGTTTTATTCAAGACAAGAATCCAAGAATCCAAGAAAATCAAGATATATGATCAAGTTGATCTCTAGAATCTTAGGAAGAAGTTTCCAAATTGAAAAAGCAAAAGGTTTGGCCAAAGAATTCTATCTAAATCATTTTAAATTGAGATTTACTCTCTGGTAATCAATTACCAGCAGCTGAAAATGTTTATAATAGTCACTAGAAATTTGAATTCAAAATTTATAATGTGTAATCGATTACACATGGATGGTAATTGATTACCAGCAGTTTATTCAAATTTTAAAGCCTGTGATCGATTACACAAGTCTTGTAATCGATTACCAGAGGAGATTTTTAGAAAATAATTTCCAAGAGTCACATCTATTCAAATGGTTTATGAATGGCCATCAAAGGTGACTTGGAAACACGAATTTAAAGAGAGTTTTCATTGCCCAAAAAATTTTATCCTCTCAAAAAGATTCCTTGGTCAACCACTTGCATATTCAATAAGGAATTTTGATTGATCTTCATTGTACAATCTATCTCTTTTAAGAGAGATTTCTTCTTCTTATTTCTGAAAAGGGATTAAGAGATCGTGGGTCTCTTGTTGTAGAGGATTCCTGAACACAAGGGAAGGGTTGTCCCTGTGTGGTTCAGACTTTGTAAAAGGAGTTTTACAAAGAGAGTGGAAAATCTCAAGTGGGTTGCTTGAGGACTGGACGTAGGCGCAGGAAGTGGCCGAACCAGTATAAATCAAGTTTGCATTCCTCTCTTCCTTTAAACTTCTTTTATTTATTGCTATTTATCTTTTGCTTTAAAGAAGTTTATTTTGAATTGTCTTTTGAGTAATTCATGTTAAGGGTGCATTGTTAATCCAAAAAGAAAGAGTGATAGTTCAATTGGGGAATAGTCTTTGCATCTTAATTCAACCCCCCTTTTTCTTAAGGTAACTGAGGCCATTTGTCCAACATCCTATTCTTGATAACTCACTTCTCTCTAAAAAGACAAAATGAGGTCACATGAACGTCTATATTTTTACTTGAAAACACAGTCAATCAAATGCCTTTTTATTTTTTATTTTGAAACTTATTTGTTTTGAACTTTACTCGTTGTTTTACGACACCCCCACCAACGTGCAAGACGAGTAATCTCTGATTGAACAGTCTTAGAAGTCAACACTCAGGAGCGCAGGTCGCTTGAGCAAACAGACCAATGGCTTGCACCCACATTCCAGTGAAAGTTGAATAAGCAAACATGCGTTTGTGAGAGGATGAGGGACAAAGATATCAACTTTATCCATTTCATTTAACATTGTAACTGTGGTTTACAATAATGGCATAAACTTGGAAATCCTGATGAGTCATTAGAGACACCTAACAACAGCCTTCAAAATTGCCCCATGTGTGGCATCTCTTGTCAATGTCAGGATTTACACGCAATTCTCCTCAAATTTCAGCCAGCCCGCATCAATTAGACCTTGCACCTTACGCTTCAGAGCCCTACAATGCTCAATGGAACGCCCCGGGGCTTCTCCGTGACAAGCACACGTTGCGTTCGAGTCGTATTCTCGGAGAAATGGAGGTTGATGAACCTTGGCTAGGGTTATGGCTACCATTGAATTATCAAGTAGATATGGGAGCAAGTCAGCATAGGACACTGGAATTGGGGTGAATTCTACAGGCTTTCTCGCTGCAAAATTCATTTCTTAGTTGGTGTTTTTGGTTTGTCCTAAAGGTGGTGTTCGTCATTGGAAGTGCGGCAGACAGACTTTGTTGTTGATTTAGGGATGGCCTTTGTGGATAAATGGGCGGTAGGTAAGGAGAAGGGTTGAGTAATGACATTGTTGGGTTGGTGGGAAACTTGGCCGTACAGGAATGGCAGTCACAGCATGGGTTTCTCCCTCATCATCACCCTCTTTATTTGCCCCAGTTTTCTCATTCGTCTAAGCAGGATGATTAAATTTGCCTCTTTTCAGATCCACTTCGATCCTTTCACTGGCGAAGAACAAATCCGCAAAGCTTTGAGGGTGCGTAGCCCACCATCTTTTCATAGTAGAGTATCGATAATGTGTCTACCATCACGATCATCGTCTCCCTTTCCATCATTGGGGGTACCACCTGGGCCGCCAGATCCCTCCACCTTTTGGGCGTGTTCTTTGAAAGATCCGTCCCCCTTTTTGCACATGTTCTGTAGTTGCATCCTATCCGGAACCATATCAAAATTGTACTGATACTGCCTAACAAAGGCAACCATTAGGTCTTTCCAAGAATGGACTCGGGAAGGTTCCAAGTTAGTGTACCAGGTAACAGCTACCCCAGTAAGACTTTCTTGGAAGGAATGTATCAGCAATTCCTCATCTTTTGCGTATTCCCCCATCTTCCGACAATACATCTTTAGATGGTTCTTGGGACAAGTAGTCCCCTTGTACTTGTCAAAGTCCAGCACCTTGAACTTGGGAGGGGTGATGATATTGGGTACTAGGAACAACTCTTTTAGGTTAGCAAAGGCATAATCTTCACCTCCTTCAATGGCCCTGAGCCTTTCCTCTAGATGATCCAACTTTCCCATTCCTGCCATAGTCATGAGGGTTTTTAACCACTGTGGAACGTGAGGGTTGTGGTTGTGGATGATACTGAGGGCCCTCCAAAGTGTTTTGCAGGGGTATACCACCAACTGCTTGCCCTTCAGCGGCACATCCGAGGCAAGGCTCGAAGTTGGCTAGATCGTGGTGGGGAATTTCATGTGTCTCCTCCATGGGTCGAGAGACATGTGCATGATCAGATTGAGGTTGTTGGCTCTTAATGAGTATGGGAGTGGAGTTATTGACATCCTCATTGGGAATGTACGCCACATTGGGTGGTGTATAGTTTGGGAGGCAAGCCATATGGCGGGAAGGCGTGCTTGTTTTGAATTTGCACATCATGGGGTCATCCGTACTTCCCAAATCTTTGCCTACCATATTTGAGGTTGGATGATTCATTTGCTTGAGGCCAGATGGGAGCATCGGGTTCACCTTAGCGACAGCGCTAGTAGCGGCAACTATAACCGCATTGGCTTCCATTATCTTCTTCATGCTCATCATGGCCTCCATCATTGTGGCCATTTGCTCCTTCATGGCCTCCATGTCGACTTTCATCTTCTCTTGCACCTCCTCTGCTTCACCCATTACTCTAGCTCTAGCACGAGTTCGGTAAGGGCGCCGTAAAGCGTGTCCTTTTCTTTTTTATAACAATGATTGAGTTCATTTTATTTTATTTTATTTTATTTTATTTTTCAAGGAAAGAATGCAATGAGCAATGCAACCAATGAAAAGCATGGATGTATGCGAATGATGTACAGTTGAAGTATTGCGAATTTTTACGCAGGATATGGGGTTGAATCAATTTAGATTTTCAACATGGTCCATGACATCTTTGTCAAGGTGAAACTGGAAGTAACAAGGACATCAACAATCCTAAATATGTTTGGCAGTAGACAAAGCAGTGATGTGACTCGATTCATCTTTTGCCCCAATTTTGCAAGACGGTTACTTCCATATTTCAACTTGACTTGATGAACCTTTTTATAAAAGCATGAGCTTGGTTCAACCCTATAATCCAAGGAATGGCAATTCTGATCGCCAATACTTCAACAACATCTCATAGGGATGAATGACTCGGGCATACTTTAAGCTTATGCACGGAAAATGTAATTATGAAATTGAGATGCCCGAAGAAACACCATTTCCAGTTAACCATGCATTAGGTACCATGTTCAATTATTTTGTTTTGTTGTTGTGTGTTTTCTTTTAGAAATGGGTTTATGATCCCAACATGGTTGGCTCATGGTGCCTAACACATGCAACTAAGAATGTAGTGTGAAGTTTCATGCTTCCCCTTTTTTGTTTTTGTTTTGTAGAGGAAAACGCAAGGATGAGCAAACATGAAAACAAATGGTATGCAATTTTGCAGATCAAAAAGTTTGTTGAACGCATATGCATGATGATGCCATGACTCATGCAAAATGTGAGGCTGTAATATGATAACAGACAAATGCAGGAACGATATGTTCATTATGATGCCATGAAGAGATGTTTATGCGATGCATGATATGAATGCATTTACGGACACGAGAGCCCGAAAAATTATCTCTTCTTACATGCGCATTTGGGGGTGCAGTGCCCTATGTGTACAGTTAAGAAGGTGATATGGACCTTTCGGCTTCCCGTGACAAAGGACGAGACCAACATACAATGCATGCTTGAGATAAAATGCGGGAGTGACTTGATTCGCACTGATTTTTGGAGTAAAAACGTGGGATAAACTCATTTTATTCAAAAAGTTATAACTAGTCAAGATCTGAGCGACAATACAAAAATTCCTAGCGGTTTCTAATCATATGGTCCATTAAGTCTATCATATGCTGACAATAGCTGAGAAGTCTGTGGATCTCCTCGGGGGCGGAGTAGGTGTCCGCCATTGCTTTGGCCTTGGCTAGCAATCGGGGAAGTTCTTGACTCCTGTTCAAAGTAAGAGCAAATCGGTCCATCCACATTGTTGCCTCTTGGTGCAATGAATCAATTACCCTTTCCCTTGCTTCCCTTTCTGCTAATATCTTGGCGTACTCATCCTCTAGCCTTCAGTCTCGCTTAACTGTTGGGACAAATTTCTTTCCGACCTAAGGCAAGCCTTTAGCTCGTCCTTCAAGATCATGCCTTTGACCCGTGATGATTCCTTTCACCTCTTCGGAGCTTGAGCTCACTATTGCTGCCCTATAAAGCCCCTCAAAACTTGTTTTGGTCGTGTTCTTCCTTTCGGGCCTTCTTGGTTTCTCATTCCAAGGCTTCAACGGTGGCCATATTGACGTCCCTTAGTTCATCATACTCTCTTCAGACTTTGATGGCTATGGACTTGAACTTCTCTTTGACTACCCGGGCTCTTTCAAGCTCTGCCTTTAGGGCTTGTACCTCATCACTTTCTTCCGAAGCTTTAACCTCATCGTCTCTCACAGTCTTTAGATTTGGGAGCCAATCCAATCCTTGTGTCCGGACTCTCAGCCACTTATGATAGCCGCCGATGATCCCATTACTGCTTCTCCTAAGCTCTCTGTCCTTTCTTCACACCGCATCCCATGCCTTGCGAACTCCTTGGAGTACCTTTGCATTGGGGTCACTGAAACCCCGTGGTGAGGACAGGATTATAATTTATACAACCCCTTGTTCTCATTAAGGGAACATTTGGAAATCCTTCGCATGAAGATAGAATCCTGATTCTTCCTTCCTTCTAGCGAGGGAACCAATTAACAGACGCCCCTCTATGCTAGCCAAGAGTTGGTCCCAATTCATCTTTCTTTTTTTTGACGCACGAGCGGTGACCTTGTAGCGGATAGACGAGCCTACCTTCTTGGAGAAAAAGGTGCGAAACCAGCCACACATAGAGAGCCGGTGTACAACAAACAATTCTTGTGCCGCTCTTTTCACATCTCTGGTCGAACGTGTCATCCATGGAGACTTCTACCCTAGCTAGGTCCCAAATCTTACCATAGGCTTTGCGGAAGGCTTGCCGTTGAAGTTGACCCATTAATTGCCCCAACTCTCGTAAACTAGTGACCTCTAAGCTCTTGATTTTGACTTGATAGAACCTCTTTTTAAGCGAAGGCTTTTGACTTGATCCCATGTTTTACTAAAGTGAAATAAAATCTAGTGCGAATCAAAACTCCGACATTTTAAGTGAAAGGTTCGGGAGTTGTATTTACGCACGGGGAAGGTATTAGCACCCCACACG
This sequence comes from Glycine soja, assembly GCF_004193775.1. NCBI lineage: Eukaryota > Viridiplantae > Streptophyta > Magnoliopsida > Fabales > Fabaceae > Glycine > Glycine soja. The sequence goes on along the minus strand of NC_041017.1, from coordinate 12,253,058 downwards.
TCCGTCCCAAGGGACGACAGCCTTTAATCGAATGTGCAAACATGACTTTGATTTTTTATGTTCTCTTTTTTATGTCTTCATATCCTTTATACCCTTTTTATATTTTTCTCTTTTTGTGGTCGACAAGGGTGTTTCCCTTTGCTCCTACGTATTCCTCAATTGCGATGAGGAAATCAGACCTACGTAGTTCTTTTTTATCAAGTGATTCTTTTTTACTTAAAAGGTGATCATTTCAAGGCGTTGGACCTTGAAAACGATCCATTTACTTAGTAAGAAATTGAAATGACAAACTTAAAAAACCCTATTTTTGTGGACGAGCTTGACTAGGCGAGTTAATTTTAGCCTTAATTTCACTTTAGTTATTAGTCAATTCGATTAAGAATGAGAAATCCCAAAGAGAAAAACGTCCGATTGATTTTCCGCTTTATTTTACTAAAAGGTATTTTTTTTTTATTTTTATATTATTATTTTACCTCTTTTTTTTATTTCCAACGTGGTTACGGCACGACCGAACGGTCGGAATTTATTTTAACCGAAGTTAACGGATAATACAATTCAAACGATCGGTGGAAATTTATTTTATTTTTAGTTTAAGCGAGAAATTACTTAAATAAAATGGCTTAAGCACGTCAAAAGGAGGTATAAAAAGTAAATGAAACAAGAATAAAAATACACGAAACACAATGTGGACCACCACGGGTACATAAAATGAATCGAAAAGCTTGGTTCGAGGTACTTACCCGTTGAAGATCGAAGAACGATGAAGAACGTCGAAGAACGGTCGAAACCTTTGCGAAATTCCTCACGGAAAACATTACGGAAACGTTTCGGAAGCGCCTCGGCTTAGATTTTCTTCACGGAAACAATTTTTCCAAGCAAATTCGAAAGATAGGGAAGTGCCTAAGGGGCTGAACCCTTTTCTTCTTCACTTCCTCCCCTATTTATAGCAAAATAGGGGAGATGCTTGCCGCCCAGCTCGCCCAGGCGAGCAGGGTTGCTTCCTCCAGAAGCAACAGCCTTCTGGAGGAATATTCTGGAGGGCCCAAGTGGGCCTGGGTGCTATTTGCACCCCCATTTTTACTAAGTACACCCCCCTGCCCTTTTTTGGTGATTCTTTTTTTGTAAAGTTACGGAAACTTACGAATTTCGTAACGATACTTGTTTTCTTTCCGTAATGTTACGGAACCTTGTGGATTACATAATCATCCCCTTTTTGACTTACGGAATGTTACGGAACCTCACTAACTGTGCAACGATGCTTCCATTTGATTTCCGGTGTGTCACGGAACCTTACGGATTGTGCATCAATATTTTCTTTTGTTTTTCGGCACGTCCCGGAATTTCACAAATTGCCTAATGATGGGTGCCAAGCACCTCACAAGGACCAAAGAAAAGTCGCATGTCATCAAGCAAAGGTCCCCGGACGAAATTAGGGTATGACACCTAGTCATGCACTATATTCAGCAAATCATGTGTTTCTTAAACAAGCACCACGGGAGGGTTAAAACTACAACTATAGTCAAACGATATCCAAATGAGTTGAAATTTTGTGAGCAACACCCTAAAATCATGAAAAGATAGCAAAATAAATTTCAAACAAAAATTCAAAGTCTAAATATCAAAACTACCTAAGCAAAGTGTAGAAAAATAGGACAATAATACTTGAAAAATAAAAAAAAACTTGGTAAATGACTGATTTTTCGAGTTTGGTAGACCTCAACCAGCTAAAGCTGGTTAAGGTAGTATGGGAAATTTTTTTCTACCCCAAATGCATCTATAATAATAGTCATTCTGATACCTGCAGCAAAAGTTATGACCGTTTTAAGTTTTGCTAAAAACATGTTTCCAAATTTTTTGTCTCTCTCAAATTCAGCCACACCAAGTGCTCCTGGTATTTTTCACACAAAATATGGATCAAAAGAAACTACCACACAAAACATCAGCCAAAAATAACAACTCTAACTATCAAAACAAAAATCACCAATTAAATTTCAAAATCAGTCGCTAATCACTGTTCACAGTATTACACAAAACTAAAACAGTCGCTAAACAGGGGGCGCGACTGAAATGCATAACGATCGAATGCAAAACAAGGGACGTGACTGAAATGCAAAACAGAACACTACACAAAACAAAACAACACACACTAACAACCTAAACGACAGAGCTACACACAAAACAACTAAACATATTATGAACCTTTGGACCATTGCTCCCTGGCAACGGCACCAAATTTGATCGAGGCCGTACCCGAATCAAATAAACATTAAAAATGCAGTATCTAGGATGTGATCCTAGGTCTTCTCCCAACGAGAAATGATCAACCAAACGTTCATAACAGATAGAAATAAAATAGTAACGATTTGGGGGGCGGTTGTTTGTTTTTGTAAATTAAACAGTAAGTAAACTCGAATTAAAGAAATAACAGAATTAAAACATGTTGCTTACCCTTGATTCAAAAGCAAGCCTCTTATCCTAGGTTACAAGAATTTATCCCTAATCAGTTCAACCACTTAATCCAACCTGATTGCTGGACGAGCGCCAGATTGGAAGGGTTTCCGACACGGGCCGAAAAGCTTGGTTGATGTTGGGCATATTTGTAAGTGTTGTGAAGGGTTTATTGGGGTTTAGGCCAAGTACGAGCTGAAGTCATAGCATGGGCATCTCCTTCCTTCTTCTTTTCCCCACTTGCCTCGAATCTCCTACTGCTTGTGCTGGCAGGAGCGGCATAATCGAACTTTCCCCTCTTCAGGCCTACTTCAATCGTCTCACCCACAAATAACAAATTTGCGAAGCCAGAGGGCATGTAACCCACCAACTTTTCATAGTAGAACACTAGCAGTGTGTCCACTATCATAGTTATCATTTCTCTTTCCACCATGGGGGGTGCCACTTGTGCTGCCAAGTCCCTCCACTGTTGGGCATACTCCTTAAAGGACTCATGCTCCCTTTTGCTCATATTTTGCATCTGGGTTCTGTCAGGAGCCATGTCAATATTGTATTGATATTACCTGATGAAGGCAGAATCAAGTCCTTCCATGAGCGAATCTGGGAAGCTTCCAAATTTGTATACCAGGTGACCGCCGCTCCGGCTAAGCTTTCTTGAAAGAAATGCATCAAGAGCTTCTCGTCTCTGGAGTACGCCTCCATTTTTCGATAGTACATTTTCAAGTGGCTCTTGGGGCAGGTAGTCCCCTTGTACTTGTTGAAATCTAGCACATTGAACTTCAGGGGGATGACGATGTCAGGCACCAAACATCATTCGGCCATGTCGGCGAACGAGTAAGAACCAAACCCTTCATTGGCCCTTAATCTCTCCTTGAGGAGATCCAATTTCTCCCTTTCCTGGACAGCCAGAGGCAGTCTCCCCACTGAGAAGTGCAGAGGTTGTAGTGGACAGTGTTGAGGAGCTTTCGCGGCGTTGGGTTGAGGCATACCACTACATGTCAGTCCCTCAGTGGCGAATGCAGGGTATAGTTCGAAGTCAACCTGAGCATGATCTCAAGGTTCTTCATGAGCGATCCCTACAGGCTAGGGTTGCTGGCCCTTAAAGGTAACGGGAGCGGCGTGGTTAGCGTTCTCATTGGGCATGTTCATGGTGGGGGGCATATAATTGGGGGGTAAGCCACACGGGTAAGCATTCCTATTATGCCCCATGTGTGGATCGTCGGTGCTGCCCAACACCTCTCCTCCTTGACCCACCATGTCTGGGATGGGTTGGTTGGCTCGGTTTGCAATAGATGGATAGGTTGGATCTACCTCTGCGGTGGCGCTAGTGGTGGCTACTACGGCCGCGTTGCTCTCTGTCATTCACTTTATGGTTAACATGGCCTCTATCATGAAGGTCATTTGATCCTTCAAGGCATCCATACTCATCCTCTAGTCTTTGTTCATGGGTCGTAGCTAGATTTAGTTTCTCTTTGCATTGGTCAATGATAGCCCACATGTTCTCTTCGGTCCTACTCAACTGTTCGGACAAGCTCCTCTTTGACCTTTGACAAGCCTTCAACTTGTCCTTTAATATCATACCTTTGACTCTCGACTGGTCTCTCTTGGCCCTTCGAAGCTTGAGCTCGCTATTGTTGCCCCACAAAGCCCTTCAGAACTTGTTTCGTCCCAATTCTTCCTTTTGGGCCCTCTTTGTTTGCCGTTCCAATGCTTCGGCTGTGGCCACATTGACGTCCCTCAGCTCATCGCACTCTTTCCGTACCTTGATGGTCGTCGTCTTGAACTTTTCCTAGACTATGCGCTCTTTCAAGTTCCACCTTCAAGGCTTGCACCTCTTCGCTCTCCTCAGGGGTTTCAGCCTCTTCCTCACATGTGATCTTTAGCTTCAGCGGCCAGGTTATCTCTTGCCTTTTAGCCTTCATCCACTTGTGATAGCCGCTGACGATCCCATTGCTGCTTCCCCTAAGCTCCTTATCCTTTCTTTGCACCGCACTCCATGATTTTCAGACTCTTTGAAACATCCTTGCATCAAGGTCACTGAAACCTCGTACGATGAAAGGTGTGACACTTTCTTCCGACGACGCTACTCTCATGGGATAGCCAAGTTGTCTTATGGCAAGGACGTGATTATAATTGATACAACCCCTCGTTCCCATCAAGGGGACATTTGAGAACCCTTCACATGAGGATAAAACTCTGATCCTTCCTTCCATCGGGGGAACCAATTAATGGATGCCCCAACCATACCAGGCAAGAGTTGCTCCCAATTTGCTTTCCCTTTCTCGGCACACAGACGGTGACCTTGTAGGGGACTGACGAGTCTACTTTCATGACGAAAGAGGTGAGAGACCAGCCAAACATAAAGAGCGGGTGTGTAATAGACAATCCTTGTGCCTCTCTTCTTGCACCTCCAGTCAAATGTATTATAGGTATTGGCCAAAACAGTAATGACCGAAATTTCCTTGCTTTAGTGATAAACAAGGAAGGCGTCGATCGCTGCTAGATCCACTAGCCCATCCACATTAGGAAAGAGGATGACTCCAAACACCAATAGCGCTAAGACATCAAGGAACGAAACCCATTCACCTTGATCCGCCAAAGCCTTCGCTTTCTCTTCCAAGTGCTTCCTTGGTATTCCGATCACTCCATTTCTATTTTGTTTTACTTGGTCCAATTCTTGCACTGAGATTTTGACCACTTTGGCTATTCTTGCCATGGAGGGGTATAACCCAGAAAAGAGATATGGCTTTCTTCCTCCTAGCGGGCATCCCAAGATCTCTTCAAATTCTTCCACGGTCGATTCTAACTGAAAGTCCCCAAACATGAAGCACCTTAGCGGCTGGTTGTAATATTGAGCGAGGGATGCAATGGCTTCAATAGACACTTCTATCATAGCCAAATCCCAAATCTTTTCATATGTCTTGCGGAAAGCTTGACATTGGAGTTAATCCATCTACTGTCCTAATTTTTGCAAACTGGCAACTTCTAGGCTTTCGATTTTGACGTGATAAAACCTTTTCTTAAAACTGGGTACTTTATTCAATCCCATGTTTTTTCTAGAATGAAAATTTCTGTTGATCAATACTTCGACACTCTGTCCTGGAGAAAATATGATGAATGCATGAGGGAAAGTTTATGCTATGCATGACACAAATGCATTTTACAGACACAAGAGCCCGGAAGACCATCTCTTTTTACTCACAACGCATTGGGCATCATGCACTATTAGAAAATACACTTTCAACATCGGTTATTTAGAACATTTTACATCGATTCTAAAACCGATGTTGAAAGTGCCGATGTTGAATGTATCAATGTTAACATCGGTTTTGGAGAATCGATGTTAACATGTATATGACAACATTGGTTCTCTAAATACCCGATGTTAACACAATGAACTACAGCAAAAAAAGTGTACGCATGATGAACGTTGACATTGGTTTTCCAGTAAAACCGATGTTAATATATTCCATTAACATCGGTTTTGCTAGAAAACCGATGTCAACGTTGATGATGCATACACTTATTTGGTGTAGTTCTTTGTGTATAACATCGGTTATGTGTACATAACCGATGTTAATATTCAAATGTTCACATCGGTTATTTATAACTAACCGATGTTAATGTACAAGAGTTGACATCAGTTATCTACAGATAACCGATGTTAAAATACAAATGCTGACATCGGTTATAGACAAATAATCGATGTTAATATACATATGTTAACATCGGTTTTCTATTACAACCGATGTTAAGGTTCATATCAATATCGGTTTTTGTAAATAACCGATGTTGTTTATGATATTAACATCGGTTTTTGTTAATAACCGATGTTGTTTTCAAGTATTTTTTTTATATATACTTTTTGTTTTTATAGTAAACCCAAAATTGTACCTGTCAAATGCAATTTCAGGCCCAATTCACAACAAATAAACATTTTATTCTACTTTCAAGCAGTTTTAATGATAATAAACATCAAATAATTGATTTATCATAAAGAACAATCATCAAATGAATTCAATGTTCATGTTACATAGAAAATGTAAAAAATGTTAAACCAAAGTAAACTAAAGAAAAAGATAATGTCCCTAAATCCTAAGCCTGATCTCTAACTCGGAGATAAAACTGTGCCCACTGGATCCGCAATGCTTTTAATCTCTCTGGCTCCAATGGTCTAGGATCGTTAAAATACTGCATGATGAAATAAATCATAATAAGTTAATAATATAATACAAATTATAAATAAATCGATTTTGTTTGAAATAAACTTACCACTTCCCAATTATTCCTAAAAGTTCCTAAAATGATGGTGGACATCCAGTGCATCACATAGTAGCCGCACTCAGTACTTCCTTTTTGTCTATTACACTAAATACATAATGAAATTTGGATATTAATTAAACAACTAGTGTACAGACACATATAGAAATATATATAAGTGGAATTTTTATGTAAATGACGTACCTTGACGACAATCCACCTAGCAGAAGCCTTTGATTTAGGCTGTGGAGCATCATCAAGACCCTTGATAGCACTGTTCCATATGAGTAACAATTAAAAACTGGTGTTGTATGTTGAGGTATTACAATGCAAATGTATTGAAAAGAAAACTAACCTATTAATAATCCCCTTAAGGTAGTTGTCTGGCCTGTTATGCAATGAACAAAACCAGACAACTAGGTGTTCCTTGGGCAGGATGACCACCATCTGCCAGTGTCCGCTGCAGTGGAACCTAAAAGGTGTTGGCGTCATTGACACTAACAAAGAGGATGAACAAGTGGACCTGTTTTGTCTTGTTTTCTTAACGGAGCCGATCAAGTGATCTTATTATTTGTTCTCTCTCTCTCTCGGGAAACTGTTGCTCAGTCTATTTGCGCTTTAAAATTGTAGTTTGAAGAAGAAGATCAAAATTAATACTTTGAGTAGTTGAGACTGCCCAAAAGTGGCAGTTAACATTTTGTCGCCATCTCTAAAATAATCCTGAGACTGGGACTGGGACTCTCCAACACGCAATGCAACAACTCAAAGTCAAAACTCAAAACAAATCACTTGGGGAAAATTTGAGAATTCAAATGACCTAAGCCTTCGAGTTTGAGTACTTAATGAATGTTAGGTATCAAACTAAAAGAGTATTTATAAAAGTCAGAAACTAAAACAATTATTAATACTTACTATCTCAAGGACTAATATGAGGATCTACTGATATGTCTTATCTTCAAGCACAAATAAGAGTATAAGTGACAATAGGTTAACCAGTGAAGATGGTCAACCCAACGTAAACCAAAATTTCTATTCTGCCAAATGCTCCAAACAGCTGCAAACCAAACAATATACCAGATGTATGCTTTTTTCCTAGAGCAATTAATCAAGCCCTTGAATTGGAGAAAATGACTTGCGGTATTCACATGCTTACGTGCCACCATACCCCATGTTCTCCATAAATATGCAGAGTTTTCACATTCTAAGAATAAAATGACTTGTTTAGATGTTATTCCTTCTGGTTCGAGTAATAATAACCATGACAATTCTCTCCATGTTTTCTTTGATATCGATTTTCTTTTTTGCAGAAAACAAAGAGTGGAACGAGCAACAATTTGAAGGTTGTACATTCAGGAACTAAAGAATTCAAAATAGCTAGTAATAAGAGGGATTTTTTTTTGGGATTTTCTGAGCACCAAGAGCGGCTACGCAAGAAGCTTGCACTTGAGGAGGGAAGGATATTTGCAGCTAATGAACAACTTTCTTAACTATTTGTCCTTCAGATTTTACTATTTCTTTTTGCTAATATGTAAATATAAATAGTATCAGGCTATGGCTTATGGACATGGCCTTTTTTACCCCTAACAATCTTAGAAGTAAATATAGACCATGTTTTTACGCCATGATGAGGCAAAAATCTAGAGTGAATTGGATAAGAGAAGGGGATACAAATTCAGCTTATTTTCACAGATTGATTAATCATAGAAGGAGGGTAAATGCTTTTCAAGGTTTATTCATGGAGTCCTTGTGGTTAAATTTCTGGTTAAATTTGGTTACCAATCTTATGATGGCCTTTGGTTAAATTTCTGGTTATATGTATTGGGGTCCTTGTGGTGGGTTTTGTTAGGTTTTGTTTGCTTTTTGGAAGGTGGCACTTTTGTGTCTTGTATCTCATATTTTCAGTACCTCTGGTACTGTTCTGTTTATTAATAATATACATATTTTTGCCTTCCAAAAAAAAAGTAGCATGGTAATAAGCAACTTAATTGAAAATCTCATAATTATAATTTACTTACACTAAAAGCTAAGGAGGGCTAAATGGTCTGATGAGAAAAGCTAAGGAGGAGAATATGTACAAGGCATATCAAGTGGAATCCAATAAAGTGGAAATCAGTCTTTTACAGTTTGTAGATGATACTATCTTTTTGGGGGAAGCGGACATGGAGAATGTCAAAAAAATTAAGGTTGTCCTAAGGTCCTTTGAACTTGCATCTAGCCATAAAATTAATTTTGCCAAGAGCACTTTTGGAGCTTTTGGTCAAACTGACCTTTGGAAGCAGCAGGCAGCCACCTACTTGAATTGCCAGTTGTTGGTTCTTCCTTTCAATTACCTGGGAATACCCATTGGAGCAAACCCAAGGAGATGTACTATGTGGGATCCTATCATCAACAAATGTGAGACAAAGCTAGCTAAGTGGAAACAGAGAAATATATCCTTTGGGGGGAGAGTGACACTCATTCAATCCATGCTAACTTCGATTCCTATTTATTTGTTATCCTTTTTCAGGGTGCCTAAATCAGTGGAAGACAAGCTGGTGCATTTACAGCGAAGATTCCTTTGGGGGGGAGGACCCGATCAAAATAAAATTGCACGGGTCAGCTGGAAATCAGTGTGCTTGCCAAAAGAGAAGGGCGGTTTGGGTTTGAAGGACATCAAAAGTTTCAATACGGCATTATTTGGGAAATGGGAGTGGAATTTAATGCACCACAAAGGAGAGTTGTGGGCAAAGGTGTTGGATTCAAAATATGGAGGTTGGCGAGGCTTGGCTGAAGTGGATAGGGTGGGTCATAAATGTATTTGGTGGAGGGATTTACAGAAGGTTCTTTTTAGCACAAATAGTAGACAGCTTATTCAAAAAGGATTGAAGTGGAAGGTGGGGAGTGGTGACCACATCAAATTTTGGGAGGATAAATGGACCGGGGAGGAGGATTCATTAGCAGAGAAGTACCCTAGACTTTATTCAATCTCATTGCAGCAACATCAACTCATTAGATCCATGGGAATGTATCAAGACATGGGGTGGGAGTGGAACTTTGCTTGGAGAAGAGCCTTGTTTGACAATGAGATCACCTCAGCGGCTAACTTTCTCAGAGATATTGCAGAAATTAAAATCCAGCAACAGGTTTTAGATACTTGGGAGTGTTCTGCAAATCCAGAGGGACAATATTCAACTCGCAGTGCCTATGATTTGATAGGAGAAGAAGCAACAGATAGCAGTCAGGAGGAATGATTTGAGAAGCTTTGGAGGATAAAGGTTCCAGCTAGGTTTCTGGTGTTTGCGTGGAGATTATTAAGAGATAGGCTGCCAACTAGAAAAAACTTACAGAGAAGACAGATTCAACTCCCAGATTCACTTTGTCCTCTCTGCAGAACCCAACAAGAGGATGCATCCTATCTTTTCTTTCACTGCAGCAAAGTTCAACCCATATGGTGGGAAACCATGTCATGGCTGCAAGTTAAGGGTGCTTTTCCATTAAGCCCACAGCAGCACTTCCTTCATCATTTGGGTCAACCTGCTGGTGTAAGAAATAATAGATGGCATTGTTGGTGGCTAGCTTTAACCTGGTCCATTTGGAAACTTAGGAATAGTATAGTCTTCTCTAATGCGAATTTTGATGCTAATAAGCTGTTTGAAGAAGCCATATTCCTTCTATGGACTTGGCTTAGGGGTTTTGAGAAGCATCTCACAGTGCTTCAATCACTAGTCAAGTAATCTACCACAAAGTTTTATGTATCAGCAGGGGATTGCATAGTTATGAGATTTATACATGTAAATTCATATGCATTTTGTATCCATAGCTTGGTTCCCCCTCAAAATATCAATGTCTGATTGTGGAACCATTTATATGGATCTTCTTTGTATTATAAGTACCTCTGGTACTTCTTTCAATATATATTATTTATCTTTGCAGATAAAAAAAAAAACTTACACTAAAAATTTAAGAACTGCTAATATTTAATATGCCAAGATGATAACTGATTCATAGCTAGATGGATACCAAATAAGAGAACCAGAAAGATTACTATCAGAAAACCAACAAATTAAGCATGGAAGAATAACCAACTCACTCTCTTCTATCTTTTGAACCAAAATCAGCTCAAAGACATCTCCTAATCTTACATTTTTTCTTCTAAATGCTTGAAAAGTATAAATAAAAAAAAACCATTTGTTTCAATTAATAAATCCCTTAATACCAATATATAGAGAGGAAGATGGTACAATCTGTTAAAAAATATATCTATCTCCAACACTTCCTCATGCATTCTAGTAATTTATCATTCTCTTTATGCTCATCTAAGTTTCCTTTATTTCAATAGGACTACAATTTTCTAGATTCTTTCCTTTTTTCCTTTTATTAAAATTATTTTTACAACCCTTTCATCCAATTATTTAAACTAACCACCCATATCTCTCTCCTATATAGTACACAAGAAAATGCACAATGGGTAAACATGCAATCTAGTTGATGATGGAGTCAAGAGTCATTAACAATATAATTGCATGTAGCTTAAATGGCTATGCTGTAAACAAAGCATCAAAATTCAATGAAAAAACAGTTACTTATTGGACGACCAAATTTGATGACTTCTTCACCTCTAGTTCTCTGTTGACCTAGATAACCTATACATGAAAAATGAGAAATTAGAATAAAGAAATCACAAGTGAATCATCACTGTATAACTCAAACTTCTATTACATCCAACATGAGTTGTGATCCTGTGAATGATAAAAGTAAAAGATCATGATTTGTAGACAATAAAAAACTGCTAAGATTAACAGTTTATCATGGCTGAAAATGCCTAACTCTTGGTGAACGTGACTCTAAGCAGCCAAATAAATATGCCCTAATAAATGCCTAGGATAAATCCAGTTTTATATTAAATTCAAATGTTCAAAAACATAAACTAACAGAACAAAGGCTTCACAAAAGGAATGTACCTACAAAGATAACAACACCATCAACAGACACCTAGCTTTTCTTTTATTCTAGTTACCTATCAACAGACTAATAGGAAAGAAAAAAATACTAAACATTTATTTAATTAAATCTAATAAAAAATTTACTTCAATAACATTATTTAACAAAATACTTGCAAGGGAGGGGTGTCTTCTAAGAACTGGAGGGAGCTTTATCTATACTTAAGCATTACTTGCTCAAGAAACAAAAAATATATTCAAACAACAACAGTCAAGCCCCCTCTGTTGGACAGTAAAATGTTAAAGCAATTGCAGGAAATTTCAAGACCCCTGTGGATCCATCTACAAAAATCATGGTTCATTCTTTGTTATAGTGCAAACAGAATAACATGTTACTAAAAATCATGCAACATTACTTATTGCTACCCAGAAAAAATAAAATAGGTCAAATGAAGTATACAAGTTAGTGTTACCTTGATCAAGAGAACCCAGCAACACACGCACGTCAGCGGAGCCTGTAGAATCGCAAACAAAAACCTTTTGTTTATTATCCGATGCCACTCTCAATTCGGGTCAAACCACTCACAAGGAAACTTAGCATAAACGAATTTGACCTACGTACCTCGCGGAGAAAGCTTTGACCTTTGAGCAGCGACGAGTGTTTTAGCACCCTAGTAGCAACAGTGTATGTAGGGTTTTCTTCAACCCAGGACAATGTGGGTTCTGTGGGGTTCCAGCGACGACAATATGGGTTTTCTGGCACTGTATGGGGTTCTATGAGTTCCAGCGAGGACAATGTGAGTTTTTCGGCAGTGTAGGGGATTTTGTGGCTTCAACCGACGACAATGTGGGTGTCGAGGGAGCGGTTTCCGGAAGATTTCAGGCGGGAGGAGAAAGAGGAGCGATTTCAGGCAGGAGGATGACAAAGAGAAGAGGGAGGACAAGGTTTTCGAGTGCGCGCGACTTGTGAAATCTCAATTTTTTTAACTTATAAACATAACAACATCGGTTTTTAATGGATAACCTATGTTAACTGAATATAGTTAACATAGGTTATCCATTAAAAACCTCTTGTTGTCAAATGCTCTCTCAAAAGAAACTCTTGGGCAAACACCTGCAAATCGATTAAGGATTCATCCATGGACATCAATTGTAATATCCTTCTCTTCAAGAGAGAATTCTTCTTTCTTTCTTCTCATTCAAAGAGATTGTTTAAGGGACTGAGGGTCTCTTAAGTTGAAGGAATGCTGAACACAAGGGAAGGGTTGTCCCTGTGTGGTTCAGACTTTGTAAACGGATTTTACAAAGGGGGTGGAAAATCTCAAGTGGGTAGCTTGAGTACTGGACATAGGCACGGAATTTGCCGAACCAGTATAAAACTGTGTTTGCATTCTCTCTTCCCTTATCTTATTTATTTTGTTGCAATCGATTGTGTCTTGCATGTTTAACGAACATTATTAAATTGATTGCTGCTTCTGCATTTTGAGCCTATCTCTTTTAGAAGGGGGTTAAAAGTTTGTTAGTGGAAAATTAATTCACTCCTTCGTAAGTTATTGAGGCCACAAGGTCTAACACATAAACACGACATTATAAAGATATGCATAGCATTATCAAGGGAACAACACATAGCGTGCTTGCTCTGTGCCCCTATTTCAAGAACCTAATGGGGGTAACTAAAAGCTCATTATTTAGTGATAATTCCCAAGGTGGTTGCACCTAACTTTCAAAGGTTTCTAGAGATATCATCCCCTTTGATATCAACATTGTGGTGGTAAGGACTACCAGCGACAACGTATCATCAAAGAGAAAAACTCTAGATTCGGTTTCACTATCATCAAGCAAGTCGGAGACTTAGCATGACCGCAGATTCGCCTCTACTTCCTATATTCCCATGGACCCGGGTATAGGTCCCTTAATAACTCGCTGTGTGAGCAAAAAATAAACAAATATTTATCAATGCATATATTAAATAAACAACTACACAAAATACAAAAGCATTAAAAGAGTTACATGAATACAAGAATGTAAAAGAAGGAAAGGGAAACAAACAAAGAGGAAGTCATAATAAAAAATGCACATAGATTAAATGGCTTAACTCTCTAAAAAAACTCCCAAGTGGAGTCGCCAACTGTCACAACCTACCCTTCGGCAGAAGGGCGACGTGAGACTCATGGGTGTGTCTTCCAAGGAAGGAAAATACACGGAGTCGCCACCAACATTTATTTGAGGAAAACGTTAGAAAAACCAAAAAGCGGTCTATGAATTTAAAGGATCAAAGGTTCGAGAATTGTTTACGTGTGGGGAAGGTATTAGCACCCCACACGTCTGTCACATCAGACGACAGCCTTTAATCCAAATGTGCAAAATCATGACTTCAATCTTTATTTCATTCTCCCTTTTTTATGTTTTTATCTTTTTGAGGTCGACAAGAGCGGGGCTCTTGCTCCAACGTATCCTCAATTCCGATGAGGAACTCATACCTATGTAGTTCTTTGAAAGCAAGAAAGTTACGCATAGGGTTGATTTTAGACTTTTGAAAGGTTCATTTTAACCGATAAAAGTAAAAGAGATCATTAAGGCGTTGGACCTTGAACGGATTCAAGCGATTGTTGTGGATAAAAGCTTGATTATGTGTTGATTTTAGCTTTGGTTTCACATGGTTATTTTCAAACTCATTAAAAGAGGACTTGCAAAGTAAATGACCGATTAAAACTTTATTTTTCAATGGTTAACCGAGGTTATAGCAGAAATGATCGGTTGAACTTTTATTTTACATTGATTAAGTGAGATTACGACACAATTAATCGGTGGAAACTCACTTTACAATGATAAAAAGGAGATTACGGCACAATTAATCGGTCGAAACTTGCTTTACAATGAAATAAAATTATTGATGGCAGAAGAATGAAGATGAAGATGTGAAAAGCAAGAGTGGACCCCCAAGGGTGCATAGAATGAATTCACAACTTCAGAAATAAAAACTAACCAGTCGATGAACGAAGAACGATGAACAACAGATGAAGAATGATCACGAAAATGTTACAGAAACGTTACGGAAGTGCCTCAACTTTGTTTTTTCTTCTTCTTTCTCATTCTTCTCACTAATTTCAGTGAAAATCTCTCAATATATCATGCTGGCCCTTCTCCTCAACCCCCCTCACGCCTATATATAGGAAATAAAGGGAGGAGGTTGCACAGCAGCTCGCCCATGCGAGCTGCTTGCTTCCTCCAGAAGTAACCTAGCTTGCCCAGGCAAGTTGGTTACTTCAGCCCTAAGATTCCTAGTGGGCCCAGGGGCTGAAAAATGCCCCAAAAGTGACCATTTTGCCCTCCTTTTGAATATTTTGCACATTTTATTCCGAAACATTACAAAACCTTACAGATTGCGCAACAATTAGTGTTAAGCAGCTCAATTCGGTTGGCAAGGATCCAAATGTTGGCAAACGATCATCCCCAGACGAAATTAGGGTATGACACTAGGAAAGTCTTACTGGGGCAGCTGTCACCTAGTATAGTAATCTGGAACCTTCCCGAGTCCATTCTTGGAAGGACCTAATGGTTTCCTTCATTAGGTAGTATCAGTACAATTCTAATATGGTTCCTGATAGAATGCAGCTACAGAACATGTGTAAAAAGGAGCATGAATCTTTCAAAGAATATGCCCAAAGGTGAAGGCATCTGGCAGCTCAAGTAACGCCCCCAATGATGGAGAGGGAGATGATAACAATGATAGTAGACATGTTATCGGTGTTCTACTATGAGAAGATGGTGGGTTACACGCCTTCAAGCTTTGTCGGTTTAGTTTTCGCCGGCAAAAGGATCGAAGTGGGTCTGAGAAGAGGCAACTTTAATTATCCTACTTTGACGAATAAGAAGCCTGGGGCAAATAGAGAGAATGAGAAGGAGGAAGGAACCCATGCTTTGACTTTCGTTTCTACATGGCCAAATTTCCCACCAACTCAACAATATCAATACTCAGCCAATATTAGCCCTTCTCATTACCCACCACCCTATCAACCAAGAACACTCAATCATCCTTAAAGGCCACCCCTAAATCAGCCACAAAGCCCTCCTGCCACACATCTAATACCAAACACCACCCTTAACACAAACTAAAACACTAACCGGGGAAGGAATTTTCCAGAAAAAAAGCCTGTAGAATTCACCCCAATTCTGGTGTCGTATGCTAATTTGCTCCCTTATCTACTCAATAATGCAATGGTAGTCGTAATCTCAACAAAGATTCCTCGACCTCCATTTTTTCGAGAATACAACTCGGATCCAACATGTGCTTATCATGAAGGAGTTCCAGGGCATTCCGTTGAGCATTGTATGACCCTGAAACGTAAGATGCAAAGTGTAAGTGATGCGGGCTAGTTGAAATTCGAGGAAGACAATCACTTGTGAATTCTAACGTTGTCAAGCGACACTATGCATGGGGCAATTTGAAGGTTGTTGTTTGATGTCTCCAATGACTCATTAGGATTTTCAATTTTATGCCATTACTATAAACAACACTCATAATTCTAATAATAGGGATAAATTTGACGTCCTTGTCTCTCATTCTCTCTAAATTACATCATGTAGAAGCAAGCTTCATGATGAATCAAGATTGATTCAAGGAGTTTTGATGATAACAAAGATGATGACAAAAAGCTCAAAATTCAAGATCACTTCATGATAACAAAGATGATGACATTCAAGAATGAGTTCAAGATTGAGTCAAGAACACTTCAAAGATCAAGAGGAAATTTGATTTCAAGAATCAAGAATCAATATTCAAGATTCAAGAATAATCAAGATCAAGATTCAAGACTCAAAGATTCAAGAATCAAGATAAGACTTAATCAAGATAAGTATTAAAAATATTACACCTTTATGGTAATCGATTACCAGTGACTGTTTTCGAAAAATTCATTTCCAAAAGTCACATTTCTTCAAGTGACTTGTTTCTGAAGATTCTTTCAAAAGTCATATCTTTTTAAGTGATTAGTTTTAAAGGAATTGCCTAGAGTTACAAATTTTTGTTTTGAGTCATCAAGAAACTATAAATATATAACCTTGGCATGAAACATTACAACAATCTCATTCATATCCATCATCTCTTTCAATCATTCTATCATCTTCTTTCATTTCTTTCAGAACTTTCTGGTTTCATCTTCTTTTCATCTTTCTAAAAGTTTTTGTTCAAAACTTTCTCTTCCAAGAAAAGTTCTTTGTTCAAAAACTTGTGTTATTCTTCTTTTTCATTCCCTTTTTCCCTTTGCCAAAAAGAATTCGCCAAGGACTAACCGCCTAAATTCTTTTTGTGTCTCTCTTCTCCCTTTTCCAAAAGAACGAAGGACTAACCGCCTGAATTCTTTTGTGTCTCCCTTCTCCCTTGTCAAAGAATTCAATAAGACACAGTCTGAGAATTATTTTGATTCATCCCTTTCCCATAAACAAAAGATTTCCAAGGACTAACCGCCTGAGAATTCTTTTGTTTCCCCTTCACAAAGTTTCAAAGGACTAACCGCTTGAGAACTTTGTCTTAACATATTGGAGGGTACATCCTTTGTGGTACAAGTAGAGGGTACATCTACTTAGGTTGTTGACTGAGAACAAGAGAGGGTACATCTCTTGTGGATCAGTTCTAGTGGAGGGTACATCCACTAGGTTGTTCAAAGACAACAAGGGAGGGTACATCCCTTGTGGATCTTTGCTTGTAAAAGGATTTTTACAAGGTTGAAAAGAAATCTCAAGGACCGCAGGTCACTTAGGGACTGGATGTAGGCACGGGTTGTTGCCGAACCAGTATAAAAACTCTTCTGTGTTAGTCTCCTTCTTCTCTACTCTTTTAATTTCCGCTGTGCACTTTAATTCCTGCTTTTACTTTTGGTTAAGTTTCTTTTCTATTCTTTATTTACTTAACAACATAGTAAAAGCCTTAGAACAGTAAATTTTTAATTAGTAAAGGTTTAGGAATAATTAATTCAACCCCCCCTTCTTAATTATTCTGAGGCCACTTGATCCAACAAGTGGTATCAGAGCAGGTATCTGGTAGAAAGTTTAAACACTTCAAGATTCATGGCCTCTTCAAATCCTTTGTTTCTTGAAGGAAATTCAATTCATAGACCACCCATTTTCAATGGTGAGGGTTACCATTATTGGAAAAGCCGTATGCGGATTTTCATTGAAGCCATAGATTTAAACATTTGGGAAGCAATAGAAATAGGACCATACATACCCACTGTAGTAGATGTAAGCACAAGCACCACAACACAAAAACCTAGAAATAAGTGGACAGAAGAAGATAGAAGAAGAATCCAGTATGATCTTAAAGCCAAAAACATTATTACTTCAGCCCTAGGAATAGATGAGTATTTTAGAGTGTCAAATTGTACAAATGCCAAGGAGATGTGGGATACTCTCCAACTTACACATGAAGGAACCACTGATGTAAAAAGATCTTGAGTCAATACCCTTCCACATAAGTATGAATTGTTTAGGATGAACCCTAATGAAAACATCCATAGCATGCAAAAAAGATTTACAGATATAGTCAACCATCTTGCCTCTTTAGGAAAAATCTTCCCTAATGAAGATTTGGTTAATAAAGTTTTAAAATGCTTAAGTAGGGAATGGCAGCCCAAGGTAACTGCTATTTTTGGAAGTATAGATCTTTCTTCTATGTCTCTTGCCACTCTATTTGGAAAATTGTAGGAACATGAAATGGAACTCTAATGTCTTAATTAAAATGAAGAAATCGACAAAAAGAAGAGAAGTATAGCACTTAAAGCCTCATCATCAATACAAGAATAAAATGAAGAAGAAGATCCAGATAATGAAGAAGACTTCTTACTCTTTGTGAAGAAGTTCCAGAAATTTGTCAAGAGAAAAAGAATAGAAAGGCGTCAAAACTTTAACAATGGAAGAAGATCACAAGAAGACTCTCAAGTTCTTAGATGTTACAAATGCAATCAACTTGGTCACATCAAAGCTAATTGTCCTTCAAATGAAGAATGGCCTGAGAAAAGTGCTAAGAAAATGTATGATGAAAGAAGAACCAAGAAGGCCTACATTGCATGGGACAACAATGATTCATCCGATGGTTCAGAAAAGGAGATCAATCTTCTAACCAAGGATTATGAGAGTGATGAAAACATCTCTCAAGAAGGTTAAACAAAGAGCAAAAGTATGACTTTCATCTTTGAAGATCTAGACATCTTAATCATGAAAAAGGTAATATCAAAACCATTCTCTTGTTAAAATATTTTTAGTTGAAATTTTCCTTCAATTTATTTTATTATGATGACTAACAATTTTTCATTATTTGATTGTTTTATTTGTTTGAAATGATGAGTATGTGTTCTTGATTGAGTTTATCTTCTTTGCATGAAATCTTCATTCAAATATTTTGATAATACCTATAATCATTATTCTTCAATACTTGTGATTGATTGCTTTGATATAATTGAATATCTACATGTTTTAATGTTTTTTGCATGATATAATATGTGAATTACTTGATTAAGATTCATTCATAAAGTATTTTTAATATATTTTTTATTATAAAAAGTATTTTGATACTCATTCAAACTCCTTCTCCTCTAAAAAGTCAATCAACTTTTATTTTCTGACTAAAATAACCTCTGGGAATCGATTACCATATTAGTGTAATCGATTACAGACAGTTATTTCTGGCTATGTTGCTCTCTGGTAATCGATTACCATATTAGTGTAATCGATTACAGGCAGTTATTTCTGGCTATGTTGCTCTCTGGTAATTGATTACCATATTAGTGTAATCAATTACCACACGTCCCTGCACCTATATATTCAAATTTCAAATTCTGAAATCTGCAACCCCTCTTCTTCTCGAAAACCCTCGTCCCCAAATCCTTCTTCCGCCATATCTCACTCATTTCTTGTCCAAATCAATCCCCACAAAGCCCAAACTTCATCTTTTTTCATTCTCTTTCATTTGAACCGATTAAAATTTCAAATAATCTCTTCAAATGGCGGAACCATCAAAGAAGCGAAAGGGTACTTTGAGTCGGAGTCAACGGCATTCCGAGACATAGGAAATGCCGATTCCTTCCTCTATTCCCTCTGCCTCATTATTTTCATCCGAAGAACAGTCGATACGGTACACAAACCTCTTTTCATCTCGCTCCATTATTGATATGGATTTCTTTTCAAATGAGAGTTTTGAATGCATTCAAGCATTTGAAAACTCCAATCTTATTCCTTTCTTGTCTTTAAAATTGTCTGTTTATTCTGATTTAGTCAAAGTCTTCTATTCAAACCTAGAAATCCAAGAAGGCACTTTAATTTCTGAAGTTTATGGATTACAATGGTCATTGACCAATCCCTATTCTATGAGTTAACCCAATTATCAAGTGAAGGTGTACCATTTGAAGGTACATTGATTGATGATTGGAAATATGAATTTTCTGTGCATGATGCCCACCGGTTGGTTTGCACCAACCAAGCGGATATGACCGGAAGGCTTCTTGTCGGTTCATTGGCTTTTGAGAGCCGCATCCTTCATTACCTTATTGTTCGTATCCTGCTTCCAAGATCTTCAAACCTTGCACAGGTTTCTGAAGAAGATCTTATTGTTATGTGGGCTTTTCATAAAGGCTGACAAATTGATTGGGCACACTCAGTACAATATCGCATGCATAAGGAATTGTGATAAAATGCTCCATTGGCATATCCACATCTAGTCACCCTCTTCCTTCAACACTTTAACATGCCTCTTGATTCTGAACCTTATGTTCCAATAAAGAGATCCTTTCTAATAGGCGCTTCAGGCATTGCATCCTTTGGTTATCAAAAAGAGCATGATGGCTCTTGGGTGAAAAGGGGTACTCGACATGTTGATGAAGAAGGACATGGTGGAGAAGATTCATCTCTTCTTCAAAAGATTTTGGATAGGTTCGATGGTCTTCAAGCCTTTGTTGGTGAAAGGTTTGATACTTTGGAGTTACAAGTGGACATGCGCTTCAATGAGATGGAGTCAAGAATCACCAAGGTCAAAGAAGATGTTTCTTATATTCGTTCAAGCTTTGATCTACCACCACCGCAGCCACCATCATCTTAGTTTTCTATTACTTTTAATATTACAAGTACTTTGTTTTCTAGCTGTGTATTTGGCTATGTAATGACATCTGGATGATTTATTATTTCTTTATTTGCATGGTTTGATTGAACAATTATGAATTATGTTATATGACTATGTGGTTTTTATATATTTGATATATTCATGTTTCTTGCTCCACGATTGGTTTATATTCTTCAATGTATGTCTTGTGAATGATTAATAGTATATTATTGTCTTATACTTGATACACACTTTGGCTTTTTGTTGGGATTTCAGAATGAAACCCGCACATGCTTGTGATTGTTGAAAAAATATATATAAAAAAGGGAAAGAATGATGGAAGCTTGCTTGTGGAGCTTCTATGGAGGCTGGATCTTTGAGCTTCAATGAGGTCCTTCAATGGTGATTTTTCACCATGGAGATGCAGCGGAAGGCAAAGGAGAAGAGGAGAGGGGAGGCACCATCCACTAGGGAATAAGCCAAGGAAGAAGGAGCTTCACCACCAAGAATTGACTTGGATAAGAAGCTTGAAGAGGATGCTTTAATGGAGGAAAAAAAGAGAGAAGGGGGGAGCACGAAATTGAAGGAATAAAAGAGGGAAAGAAGTGGAACTTTGAAGTGTATCTCATAAGACTTTCATTCATCAAAGTTACAACAAGTGTTACACATGCTTCTATTTATAGACTAGGTAGCTTCCTTGAGAAGCTTCCTTGAGAAGCTTCTTTGAGAAAACTTCCTTGAGAAGCTAGAGTTTAGCTACACACACCCATCTAAAAACTAAGCTCACCTCCTAGAGAAACTTCCTTGAGAAGCTAGAGCTTAGCTACACACCCCTATAATAGCTAAGCTCACCCCCATGACAAAAAAACATGAAAATACAAAAAAAAATCCTACTACAAAGACTACTCAAAATGCCCTGAAATACAAGGCTAAAACCCTATACTACTAGAATGGCCAAAATACAAGGCCCAAAAGAAGAAAACAACCTATTCTACTATTTACAAAGAAGAGTGGACCCAATCTTAGCCCATGGGCTCAAAAATATACCCTAAGGTTCATGAGAACCCTAAGGCCTTCTTTATCAACTCTAGCCCAATCCTCTTGGAGCCTCTTGCTCATGGCTCTGGTAACTGGTCCTTTCCTAGGGAGGATTGCATCATCCCCTCCCCCTTGAAGAGGATTTGACCTCAAATCTGTTGGTTCCTCCTCCTCTATATCAGCTCCACCTGCAAAAGGAATTAAATCAGAAATATTAAAAGTGGTGCTGACTCCATACTCTCTTGGGAGGTCCAACCTATAGGCATTATTATTGATCCTCTCCAAGACCTGAAAAGGTCCATCCTCTCTTGGGCTAAGCTTGGATTTCCTTTTAGTAGGGAATCTTTCCTTCCTAAGATGGAGCCAAACCCAGTCCCCCTCATTAAGAACTAGCTCATTTGTTTCTCTATTGCCCTTAGTTGAATACACCTTTGTTTAGTTCTCTATTTGGGTCTTAACCCTCTCATGCAACTTCTTTACAAACTCTGACCTAGATTCCCCTTCTTTATGTATAAAAGAAGTGTCAAGTGGGAGGGGAATAAGGTCTAAGGGTGTTAAGGGATTGAACCCATAGACAACCTCAAAAGGGGATTGCTTGGTGGTTCTATGAACCCCCCTATTGTAGGCAAATTCTACATAAGGAAGATACTCATCCCAAGACTTATGTTTGCCTTTTAGAAGAGCCCTTAAAAGAGTGGATAAAGACTTATTCACTACCTCTGTTTGCCCATCAGTTTGTGGATGACAAGTGGTAGAGAAAAGAAGCTTAGTTCCTAGCTTAGCCCATAATGTTTTCCAGAAGTGGCTAAGGAACTTAGCATCTCTATCAGACACAATGGTCCTAGGCAAACCATGGAGTCTCACAACTTCCCTAAAAAAGAGTTTTGAGATATCGGAAGCATCATCCACCTTGTGGCATGGTATAAAGTGTGCCATCTTGCTAAACCTATCCACCACTACAAAGATAGAGTCTACACCTCTTTGGGTTCTAGGGAGCCCAAGGACAAAGTCCATACTAATGTCTACCCAAGGTGCAGATGGAATGGGTAAGGGTGTGTATAGCCCATGAGGCATCACCCTAGACTTGGCTTGTAAACAAGCCACACACCTAGTGCAATGCTTATGGGCATCTTTCTTCATATGGGGGCAATAGAACTTTTCTATGAGTAAGACAAGGGTCTTGTCTATCCCAAAGTGGCCCATGAGCCCACCCTCATGGCTCTCCTTCACAAGTAATTTCCTAATGGTTCTTTGGGGTATGCAAAGCTTTCCCTCTTTGAACAAATACCCCTCAGCCAAATAGTATCCATCTTGGGCCTTTTTCCCACAAATCTTGTAAATGGGAGAGAAATGTTCATCTAAAGCATACAAGTCCCTAATGTTATCAAATCCTAAAATTTGAGCTCCTAGGGAGCAAAACAATGTGTGTCTCCTAGAGAGGGCATCAGCTACCACATTTGTTTTTCCCTTTTTGTATTTGATAACATATGGAAATTGCTCTAGGTACTCTACCCATTTTGCATGCCTTTTGTTTAACTTGCTTTGCCCTCTAATGAACTTACGTGATTGATGATCACTATGAATGAAAAATTCCTTGGAAACCAGGTAATGTTCCCAAGTTCGGAGTGCTCTTATTAAGGCATAAAGCTCTTTATCATAGGTGGGGTAGTTAAGGGTGGCACCATGAAGTTTTTCACTAAAATAAGCAATAGGGTGCCCACCTTGCAACAAAACAGCTCCAACTCCCACTCCAGAGGCATCACATTCTAGCTCAAAAGTTTTAGAAAAGTCAGGAAGAGCTAGAACAGGTGCCTTAGTAAGCTTTTCTTTGAGCAAAGCAAAGGCTTGCTCTTGTTTTTCACCCCAGGTAAATGCCACATTCTTCTTCACTAGCTCATTGAGAGGTGATGCAATTGTAGAGAAATTAGGAAGGAACCTTCTATAGAAGCTTGCCAACCCATGGAAGCTCCTAATATCTCCCACACTTTTTGGGGTGGGCCATTCTTGGATGGCCTTGATTTTCTCAGGGTCCACTTGGACCCCATTTCTACCAACTACAAACCCTATGAAAACTATATTATCTACACAAAAAGTACACTTCTCTATATTAGCATAGAGGGTGTTTTTCCTAAGGACTGAAAGAACTTGCCTGAGATGTCCTAAGTGATCATCTAGGCTCCTACTGTACACTAAAATATCATCAAAATAAACAACTACAAATCTACCTATGAAATCCCTTAAGACATGATGCATAAGCCTCATAAAGGTGCTTGGTGCATTTGTGAGCCCAAAAGGCATCACTAGCCATTCATACAAACCAAACTTGGTCTTGAAAGCGGTTTTCCACTCATCACCCTTTTTCATCCTGATTTGGTGATACCCACTTTTAAGATCAATTTTTGAAAAGATATTGGCACCACGCAACTCATCAAGCAAATCATCAAGTCTAGGAATGGGGTGCCTATACTTTACAGTGATGTTGTTGATGGCCCTGCAATCTGTACACATTCTCCACGTACCATCCTTTTTGGGCACCAACAACACTGGCACAGCACATGGGCTTAAGCTCTCTTGGACCCAGCCCTTCTTCAACAATTCTTTTACCTGAGACTCTATCTCCTTAGTCTCCTGAGGATTAGTCCTATAGGCTGGCCTATTAGGAAGGCTTGCTCCTAGGACTAAATCTATTTTGTGTTCAATTCCCCTTAAAGGAGGTAGCCCAGGGGGTATCTCTTTGGGAAATATATCACCAAATTCATGTAAGAGTTCTTGGACCTTTGGGGGTAAGGTCTCAAATGTAGGAATTATGGCAGTGCTAAGGGATGTTTCCCTTGATAGGAGAAGGTAGAAAGATTGTTTAAGAAGGAGTGCTCTTTTAATATCACCTTTTGTTGCAAAATGATTTTCCTTCTTAACAATCTTCTTGGAGGAATCCTTTTCCTCTTTTTCCTTCCCCTTGGCCTTTGAAGACAAGGCCTTACTATCCTTCTTTTTCTTTTGTTTTTCTAGTTTTTCTTCCTCATCCCTCTTATCTTTCATAGTTAGTTGATCTCTGGCCACCTGTAAAGGTGTTTGACGATGCAACACAAATTTAGTGCCAAGATGGGTGAGGGTAATCTCATTAGTTAGGCCATTGTAAATGATCTTCCTATCAAATTGCCACGGCCTTCCTAAAAGAATATGTCCTGCCTCCATGGGAACTATATCACAATTAACTTAATCCTTATATGTCCCAATGGAGAAAGGTACCTTCACTTGTTGGTTAACTATCATTTCCCCTTGCTCATTGAGCCATTGAAGTTTATAAGGTTTTGGGTGGGGAATGATAGTGTGGTTCAACTTGGAAACTAATCTTGTGCTATAACAATTGCAACAAGATCCACTATCCACAATGAGAGAACAAGTTTTATCTAAAATTTTGCATCTTGTATGAAATATGTTCTCTCTTTGGGATTGAGATAGATCACAAGATTGACCTCCAAGGAGCCTTCTAACCATTAAGAGGTCACCTTCTTCATGGGGGTAAACTTCCTCACTAGACTCTTCACCCCTTACTTCATCTTCACTTCCACTAGAGGAAGGGCAAGAAGTAGTTTCCTCTTGACTACTATAAATGTCTTGACCCCTCATAATCATGGTTTTCTTTGTGGGGCATTGAGAGGCAATGTGACCTCTCCCAAGACATTTGAAGCATTTAATGTTGCTAGTCCTTTCTTGGGAACTAGTCTTAGGGGTGTATTTCTCTATGGTCTTACCCTTTTCTTCCTTGGGTTTTGAAGGTGTAGCCCCCAAAATTCCTTGGGCTTGGTCCTTCCTTGGATAAGAGTGAAAGCCATAAGATTTTGAAGAAGGCTTTCTTTTTAGTTGTTGTTCCACTCATATACAAAGTTGGACTAGTTCATCTAGGTCCCTATATGGAAGGAGTTCAACCTTGTCCCTTACTTCCATATTAAGCCCACTAAGGAACCTCGCTATGCTTGTCCTTTCCTCCTCCCTAAGTCCAGCTATTAAAAAGAGTAGTTCCATTTGTTGTCTGTATTCTTCAACACTCATACTCCCTTGTTTAAGCCTTTAGAGCTTGTCCATAAGCTCCCTTTCATAGTAGGGAGGAATGTGCCTCTTCCTAAGGGCACTCTTAAGATCATTCCAATACTCTACTGGAGGATCCCCACGAATCCTTCGTTCCCTAACAAGGGAAGTCCACCAATTGAGGGCATACCCTTGAAAGCTAAGGGTAGCCAATGGAACTTTTCTCTCTTCGCTAATATGATGGCAAGCAAAGAGTTGTTCAACCTTCATTTCCCAATCTAAGTAGGCCTCAACATTATCTTTTCCATGGAATTATGGAAGACTAATGTTAACCTCTTGAGGCTTTTTATCCCTTTCCCTTCTTTGGGAGTGATGTTTAGTATGTGAACTATGGCGCCCTCTATAATAGTCGCTAAGTTCTTCACTTAAACTCTTGCAAGAGTCATGACTACTATAGGAGGCATGTTTTTCTCTTTTCATTTCTTTTATTATTTTTCTTCTTTCTTCCTCTCTTATTTTCTCTCTTTCATCTTGACTTATTTCTTCCACTCTTTTTTTTCCTTTTTCTTTTCTCTCTTGTTTTTCTTTCCATAACTTGAGAGAACTCAACTCATCTAAGATTCTAGATAGAGGGTCCTTATGACTAGTACCCTCATCATTAACACTAGTTGAATGATGACTCATGTTGGTTTCTAAGTTGTGGTTCTTTCTTGTTGGAGGTTTGAAAACAAAAGGTAAAAGAAACTATGGTTGAAACTAGCCAAAATAAACACTAAAAGAGGTGTGAAAGATAAGGTAAAAAAAACTAATTGGTAAAATGCAAGCTATCTAGGCGGTTTGACAATGGAAGGTAAAAGAAATAAGCTATGAATGTAAGCAAGAAATGTAAACTAGGTGAATCCTAAGAGTGTTTGGATGACCACATTCAAGGTTCCCAACAAAACACTCACTATCCTAAGTAAAAATTGCCTAAAATTATTACACACAAATGGAAGTTTGGTAACCTATTGGAGGCTCCCAACACACTTCCAATGAAAGGCCTTTTTGTTACAAAAACTTGAAAGCAATGAAGGTAAGTAAATTGCAAATTACAAAATTACAAAACGGTCCTCAATTTTGGTGGTTGTTCTCTCTTTGGTGATTCACTCAATTTGGAGTGCTTCTTAGTCCAATAGCTCTTAAGGTGGTTGGCCCCTTGCTTCTGGACTCAAATTCTTCAAGGGATGGCACCAATCCTCCTTCCAATTCCCTATATGGCAACCAACAAACAAGGAAACAAAGAGACAAGCAATAACCAAAGACCAAAAAAAATGAAATGAAAGATAAACCAATGGAGTTTTAACAAGACAATTTTTCAAGGATTATTCAACAATTAAAGCAATGAAAAGGACATAGAAGCAAGCTAGGACTCAAAGAGAAACTTAGAATGGCTCTAGAGTAGAGTAAAAAAAAACTGAAAAAAAGATTCAACAAAACTCTAGCTTTGGCACTTGTCTTCACACTAATTTTGAATTGAAATTTCCAATTATAGAATAAATTTTGAGCCAAAACAACAAGCACACTTCTCTTTCACCTTTTTTTTTCTGGATACTGATTTTCCTGCCAACTTGTGTGATTTTTCGTATTTTTTCCTTTTATCCAAATCACCTTTTTCTTTTTTTCTAACTTTTTTCCAGATGTCTAGAAAATTCAGTAAACATTTCAGATCAAAATTCGAAGTAACCAATTCTCAGTAATTTTTACAAGTTTGTATGTCCAAGCTGCCAGCACCAGCGATTTTTTTTTTAAGCATGGTATATTGATTGCCTTGGGCTTACTTTCAACCTTCCTATGTATGTTGAACTCACTAGGATTGTTTACCACAGTTTTAGGAGTTCAATATTCAATTAGGATCAACATTTAAGCCAGCAATTCAATCACCAAAACTCAAATTCACAATAGACACAATCATAAGGAAACCTAAAAGTTCAAGAAAAGGTTCACAATCAAAGACTCTCTAAGAATTTTGCATGAAGATGTTAAGGACTAATTAACATGAAAGATTTGACTCAAATCAAATAATAGGCTAAAATAATTTCATACACTCATGAACAAATGAGTTACAAAAAGAAACAAGAAAATAAAATTTAGCACAACATAAGAAATCTTATTTGACAAGTTTCATGACTAGACATGACTTCTATGACAAAACTACAATAGGTGAACAAGTCACTCTAGATTTTTGAGGTTTTCTTCTACTTTATTTTGTAAGAATTTTATGGTTTAGGGTTCAGCCACAAAAAATAGCAAGACAAAACTCAAAGGAACCTAAACTCAACACAACTCATGGTTCAAGAACATGAACAAGAAATTTGAACCATAGAAAATGAAATCTAGCTTCTATAGCAAGATCAATCGGTGGAAATTCTAAAGAATCATGTTAACAACATTTAGCACAAGACATGTGAGGAGATACAATGGAGAAAAATGAAGAAACAACAATGGAAGAGAAGGTAAAGCAAAAAAAAAATTAATGGAGGTTTAAGGAGCACCTACTTGAAGCTCTTGTGCTCCGATTACCACTTGATGGAAGCTTGCTTGTGGAGCTTCTATGGAGGCTGGATCTTTGAGCTTCAATGAGGTCCTTCAATGGTGATTTTTCACCATGGAGATGCAGCGGAAGGCAAAGGAGAAGAGGAGAGGGGAGGCACCATCCACTAGGGAATAAGCCAAGGAAGAAGGAGCTTCACCACCAAGAATTGCCTTGGATAAGAAGCTTGAAGAGGATGCTTTAATGGAGGAAAAGAAAGAGAGAAGGGGGGAGCACGAAATTGAAGGAATAAAAGAGGGAAAGAAGTTGAACTTTGAAGTGTATCTCATAAGACTTTCATTCATCAAAGTTACAACAAGTGTTACACATGCTTCTATTTATAGACTGGGTAGCTTCCTTGAGAAGCTTCTTTGAGAAAACTTCCTTGAGAAGCTAGAGTTTAGCTACACACACCCATCTAAAAACTAAGCTCACCTCCTTAAGAAGATTCCTTGAGAAGCTAGAGCTTAGCTACACACCCCTATAATAGCTAAGCTCACCCCCATGACAAAAAAACATGAAAATACAAAAAAAATCCTACTACAAAGACTACTCAAAATGCCCTGAAATACAAGGCTAAAACCCTATACTACTAGAATGGCCAAAATACAAGGCCCAAAAGAAGAAAACAACCTATTCTACTATTTACAAAGAAGAGTGGACCCAACCTTGGCCCATGGGCTCAAAAATCTACCCTAAGGTTCATGAGAACCCTAAGGCCTTCTTTATCAACTCTAGCACAATCCTCTTGGAGCCTCTTGCTCATGGCTCTGGTAACTGGTCCTTTCCTAGGGAGGATTGCATCAAAGAATCCTCAACGTTTCGCACTTGAACATTTGAGAAGAAAACTCATTCGACCAGGAGCTTGTTGAAAATGCCCAAAGACAATTGTGATAGTAGGGTACATTTGATAATAGGGTACAACACCCAGAAAATCAAAACCCGGCTCAAATTCAAATTCACTCTCAGCATAAAAATCAGATACTAGATCAAATTCAAACTCAGATTCAGATTCAATGCATAAGGAAGGACAAGTATACAGATCAGACAAGAATGGATGCTTCCTACCATGAAGAACATAATCAAAATCAAACATATAATCGTCAAAAATCTGATCAATTGTCTCAGCACGAAAAACAGAATGATCCTCAGATGGATGTTTCATGGCATCAAGAATGTTAAAATGAACAACAATATCATCAAATTCCATAGACAATGTGCCAGCATAAACATCTATCTTGGTTCGGGCTGTTTTCATAAATGGCCTACCTAAAATAATTGGAACTGAACCATGGGAAAATCCCTCTTCCATATTAAGAACATAAAAATCAACAGGGAAAATAAGTTCACCAACCCGAACCAACACATCCTCTATGAAACCTACGGGGTAAGCAACACTTCTATTTGCCAAATGAATCACCACATCTGTAGATTGCAAAGGTCCAAGATATAAAGAATTGAAAATGGACAGAGGCATGACACTAACTGATGCTCCTAGATCTAGCATGGCATTCTCAAATTTATTGTTCCCAATAATGCAAGGTATACAGAAAGTACCTGGGTCCTTACATTTCTCAGGAATGTGAGGAACATATTTACCTATCAATGCTGACACATTTTTGCCCATACTAATCCTTTCATTGCCTTTGAGCTTCCTTTAGTGGGTGCATAGCTCCTTTGGAAACTTGGCATATCTTGGAATCTGCTTGATGGCATCTAGCAGAGGTATGTTCACCTCTACTTTCCTGAAGGTCTCCAAGATCTCCTTTTCCACTTCTTCCATTTTTTGTTGGGAATTGCTCTATGTGGAAATGGAAGAGGCATAAGAGGCTACTGCAAGTCAGAACTACTAGAAGAAGGTCCACCTACATGATAATTTTTGTTAGCTCGCTCATGATCAGGAAGATTTCTCTTTTGTGCAACTATCTCATCCACTTTTTTAGGTGTAGGTGCTGCTACTGGTGGAGGCACTTCAATTTGCTTGCCAGACCTCAAGGTGATCGCCCTCACATTTTTTGGATTTTGCATAGTTTGTGAAGGTAATTTGTTAGAATCTTGGGACTGAGCTTGATTCAACTGAGTAGCCATCTTCTAAGGAAGGTTGAGGAGGGGCCTTAGTTTCTTGTTGTCTTTGTTGTTGCTGCTACTGCTTCTGTTGCTGCATTGGAGGAGAAACATATGGCTTGCTTGGACTAGTAGCATTCTGGAAAGGAGGGACAGGCTGTTGTTGTTGTGGAGGACTTGCCCATCTCAGATTTGGATGATTTCCCCAACCTGGATTGTATTTGTTGCTTGAAAGGTCATAATTATTCTACTGTTGTTTGTTTTGCTGCCGATGGGGTCTATTATAAATGTTTGCAGCATAAGCTTCAGGTTGCTCATTAACTCCAGATTGCTGCAAAGAAGGACAAAGATTTGTATGGTGATCTGCAGAAGAACATAGACCACAAACTCTTGCAATAGGTGCATATGCAGATTTCTGATTCATGGCAAGCTGAGTTACTTGGTTGACCAAGGCATCAAGTTTTCCCTCAAGCTTTTTATTTGCATCAAATGAAGATGAATCTGTGGCCACCTCATGGACTCCTCTATGGACAATAGCATAATTTCTTGCACTGAATTGTTGGGAGTTGGAAGCCATCTTCTCAATCAAATTCCTAGCCTCATTAGGAGTCATATCACCAAGGGCTCCACCACTGACAGCATCAATCATACTCCTCTCCATGTTGCTAAGTCCCTCATAGAAATATTAAAGAAGGAGTTGCTTAGAAATCTGGTGGTGAGGACAACTTGCACACAATTTCTTGAATATTTCCCAGTACTCATACAAGCTCTCTCCACTAAGTTGCCTGATGCTTGAAATGTCTTTTCTAATGGTAGTGGTCCTAGATGCAGGGAAGAATTTCTCCAAGAACACCCTCTTAAGGTCATCCCAGCTGAAGATGGATCTGGGAGCAAGGTAGTACAGCCAATCTTTTGCCACTCCCTTCAGAGAATGAGGAAAAGCCTTTAGAAAGATATGATCTTCCTGGACATCAGGGGGCTTCATGGTGGAACAGACAATATGGAACTCCTTAAGATGCTTATGAGGATCTTCACCTGCAATACCATGAAACTTGGGCAACAAATGTATTAGTCCAGTCATGAGAACATATGGAACACCCTCATCAGGATATTGAATGCACAAACTTTCATAAGTGAAACCAGGTGCAGCCATCTCCCTAAGAGTCCTCTCATGAGGTGGAGGTTGAGCCATGTTCTCAGTATGAAAATTAGTAGTCGAATACTCAAAATCAGAATGTTCAGAATCACCAGCAACAGAATACTCAGAATGCTCAAAATGCACAGAATGATCTGGATGCACACTATGCCTAACTAATCAATGAAAGGTTCTATCTATTTCAGTATCAAAGGGTTTTAAATCAGCTGGATTGCCCCTAGTCATGCACTATATGCAACAAATAATGTGTTCTCAAACAAGCACCTAACAAGGGGGTAAAACTACAACTATAGTCAAACGATATCCGAATGAGCTGAAATTTTGTGAGGAACACCCTAAAATCATGAGAAGATAGCACAAAATTTTCAAACAAAAATTCAAAGTCTAACTATGAAAACTGCCTAAGGAAAGTTTAGAAAAATAAGACAATAATACTAAAAAAAACTTAGTAAACGGTTGATTTTAAAAGTTTAAAATAGAAACAGACCCCTGGTCAGTTGCCATGGCATGGGAAATTTTTTTCTACCCCAAATGCATATATTATAATAGTCATTCTGATAACCAGAGCAAAAGTTATGGCCGTTTTAAGTTTTGCTGAAAATAGTTCCCAAAATTTGTCTCTCTCAAATACTGCCACACCATGTGCTCCTGGTATTTTTCACACAAAATATGGATCAAAAGAAACTACCACACAAAAAATAAGCCAAAAAAACAACTCTAACTATCAAACCAAAAATCGCTAATTAAATTGCAAAATCAGTCGCTAGTTCCTAGTCGCTAATCACTGTTCACAGTAAAACAAAAAGCTGAAACAGTCACTAAAAATAGTCGCTAAACAGGGAACACGACTGAAATGCAAAACAGAATGCTACACAAAACAAAACAACACACACTCACAACCTAAACGACAGAGTATTTATTATGGTATGAATTTGAGAAGCCTGGTGTTTGCAGGAGAGGATCCGCGTCTAGTATTTGGTGGTTGTGGTATGAATTTGAGAAGCCTGGTGTTTGCAGAGTCTGAAGAGCTGAGATTGGATCACATATACTATCTGATTTTAGGGTTAAATTTTAATTCACACTACTCTCTCACTCTCTTGCTCAAGCCTTGCACGTTTTTTGTCTCTTGCTCACTTTACTCCGTTCCCTTCCTAATCGCCACTCAGCCATCACCGTCACGACTCACGAGGAGACTCCATGATCGATGTTCCCTCGACATCCTTCAACAAAGTTTC
Organism: Glycine soja; assembly: GCF_004193775.1. NCBI lineage: Eukaryota > Viridiplantae > Streptophyta > Magnoliopsida > Fabales > Fabaceae > Glycine > Glycine soja. The sequence goes on along the minus strand of NC_041017.1, from coordinate 12,220,252 downwards.
CGACATCTATTCGAGGTGCACTTCTGTTTATGCGTTCCTTTTTTTTTTAGTTTCACAAAAGAACATAGCAGATTTATTCTTGCTTTTATTTCATGCTCTGTTGTTACTTCTCTTATTTATTGTTTATTTTATTATTTACTGATTCCTTTCAATGGTTGCCCGGCAGCGGAGAGGAGGTCTTGGGGGATGGTGAGGGAGCATTTGGTCTTCCAACAGAAATCCCTAACGAAAGGGAAGAGAATTTGGTGCAGACGCAGGCTAAGGGAAGAGAATTTGGTGCAGACGCAGGTTAGTTCCGAAAATAGGTTCTTCTTCTTTTCAATTTCAGTATCCAACTTTTCCCCAATGTTTACATAACATGCCCTTCCCTGCTTGTTTCTCTGAAATTTTTTAACAATATAGTTGCAGTATTTATTATTTTTTTTTACGAAGCAAACATAGATATACAACAACATAAATAACTACTTCTCCGAAGCAGGTTCCTAGAATACTTGAATGTGAAGAACAGAACAAGGGGCTGCTTCCAAGAGTTGTAGAAGGACTTTTTGATTCCATAAATTCTTTGGATATAGAAAAGACATATTCAGTTAAATTGTCAATGGTACAGAGTAACTAATTAAAACCACACATGACTGGCAAAATCATCAGGTTAGAGTAAATTATTTTTCTGATTTTGTTTATGATTTGTCCAGGTTGAAATCTACATGGAAAAAGTAAGGTATGCATAGAAAAAACCAGTATGTTTGCCCCTATATAGGTACTTAGAGCATATTCCATTGGTTTCTGATTGACAAATTTCTTAACTTCGTTGGAGAAGCTAATTTTGATGAATCTTCAAAATAATTCTCTCTTCTTATATAGGGATCTATTTGATTTATCAAAAGATAATATACAAATTAAGGAGATTAAATCACGAGGAATAATTCTACCTGGCGTTACAGAGGTTAGTAGCATATTATCTCAATGCATTCCGGTTATTCTTTTTATGAAATGGTTGTATTTTTAATTTTTTTAATGAGAATTGTGTCAAAACTGTATGAAGCATGGAATTGTTAATTTTGAAGTTTTTGATTGAAATTCACATAACAGCAATGCATGGGGTTTCTAATCTTATTAGTCGTAAACATACCAGCTTGCCTAAATAAGCATGGTACATATCATTATAGGTAATTGGTGAGGTCTTATCCTAGTGACAACTATTTTTATTTTGCTCCATTGGCTTATATTTTTAGCCATTCTCTTATATACCAAATTCAACGCTGCAAAGTAATTATAGGATTAAGTTTAAATTTTATAATAGGGTGGAGGGTAATTATACAAAGTATGGGAGGCGTAATTTCTCAAACAAGAAATGTGTCAAGTGTAACGAGTACTCACCTAAGGGAGCTTCTTGTAATTATCCATTTATTTTGGTCTTAATGTACAATTGGACGACTGTGTATTTACCACACTAATAGCTTTCTGATTCTTACAGACTTCCATCTTCATTCATTCTTGCCACTTTTTTCAAAAATAATTGGCAAATATGAAAAAGATCTTAGAAATTGATCCCTTAAATGATCAAGCTAGGAAAGTCATTCAGCCACTAGAGCCCCTTGCTGCAGAAAAATGAGAAAAGATGATGGAGGAAATGATTGGTTAGTCTGCTTTTTTATCTTTCTCTTGTATTTTTAATATTTTTAAGATGATGGACATTTGTTAATTGATTAATCATGTGAAGGGGATTGATAATGAGTTGGTCATTATAACAATCTCTTTTTAACACTATTGTTAAATGAAATTCTAGCTAGGCTCGGTAATAAAGAGTGGGTCCAGGTTATCTAGTGACACCAATGTGAGATTTAACTTAATAATGGATGAAGTGTTGAAGCATTTATAATTATTTTTGTTTTTCTGTTTGTGTTGCTATCGTATGTGGAATTGGTCTCAGCAAACTAAAGTAGTACAAATTAGAAAAATTAGTGCTTTACACTGGATATTCATTGAAGTAGAGTAGCAGAGTTGTGAGCTTAAAGTTGCTGTATATATGTTATGTTGTGGGCCTGGTGAAGGTGTGTTTACTGGTTTAGGCTCAAAGTAACCTGTATATTTGTTAGACATATGGATGTACCTATTCAGTTTTAGAAATAGAAAGTAAATAAATATTTATTTATGTATCTAATTTTTTTTTTCTCGGCAAAAATAGGATATATATTATAGATTAGTACCAGAGGTACTAAAAATGCATAAATCTAAAATTAGATTAATAGAAAGTATGATTACAAAAATATAAAGACCTTAATTTAAAGTTTAATCAAAATATAGTTTAAATATCACGTATATTATATATTGTTTTATTTTTTTATTTTTAAGTTTCAATGTTGGTAAAGACTTGTGCAATTTCTTATATCATTGCTTGAACATACGTACATTGATGCTTACTCATTTTTTAATCTTTGCAACATGGAGTATCTATGTCCCTTTGAGACTTATTATGTTATTCTCTTTGACAAGTGTTTGGTAACACATTTTTTGAGGGTGCAGTATTTTTTAAAGGCTCAATTTCACTTTGATAAGAGTCAGTTTGCTGACTTGATGGTCATTTTTGAAATTGCAGGGACTGTGTCATAGGTATTAATTACAAAGTAATATTTTAATTTAAATTGATTGTCCTTTTATCCTTTATATATCTTCAATTTCTTTGAGTTTACATATTTTAATTACAAAGTAATATTTTAATTTAAATTTTTTATTTAATAAATAAGAATATATTTAAGATGTGTACGTTAGTAAAAATTAAAATTATTCTTATTTGATTTGTATTTAGTCTATGTCTAATTCTTATTCAAGATGTGTACATTAGTAATAAGAATATATTTAAGATGTGTACCTAAGAATGATTTTTATACCCTTTCCCCCCTTTCACATTGCTCTATATGCTAGAAGTCATCCTTAAATTCTGTAAGGTTGGCGGGCAAAACTTCTGATTTTATATTAGTGCCTGTATCAAGTTAAGACCTTAGGGATTGGGAGTTTAAGCCTTTTCATACTTCCTGCTTACAAGCTGTTTTATCTTCCTTTGTAACAATTGTATATTTTGTCTATAACTCATTAATTCTCAAGCAAGATAAATTATTTTAATTTTATCTATTTTAGGCAATGCATGCTGCTCCAATGTACATTGCAGAGACAGCTCCAACACCAATACGTGGACAACTAAAATCTCTAAAAGAGTTCTTTATAGTACTTGGGATGGTTGTAAGTTCCTGAACTTTCTTCGGCTCTTGAACTTTATGGGATTCCTTTAAGTATTTTTAGCTTTTATTGTTTTTTTTTTTTCCGCTGATTATGTTATGCTTATTTACTAGTATTTACCATAACTATTTTTAGTAGGTCAGTAGCATTATATTTGTATACTTGGCTGTCTCCACGGGCTTCACTTATGTCATAACGGAGTTTGCTACTCAACGGAGGACTGGATACTAGTTCACCAAGTCCATCAATTTCTTAGGAAGGTGTTCCTCCAAAATTTATTGTTTTTATTTCACAATCTGATGATTTCAGTTTTCCTTGTAGTTAAATCTGTTGGTCAATTAAATTGTCACAATCATGCTTAAATGTTTGTAGTGATTGATTGAACATCCAAATTTTTTATCAACTGATGTGTACATTGGTGGTGATTCATACTCTGGCATTACTATTCCAGCAATTGATCAAGATATTTCTCTAGGTAAAAGACTCGTATTCAACATGTACTGCAAAATTAGAATGACAAACATATGTACAAGTTGGCTAGTAACTATATGAACCACTATTAATCATGCTAATTGGCAATGGAGGCTTGTACCTGGTAACTATTTTGTTCCACAAATTTATTTGTGCTTACTAGTGTCTTGTGTGAATGTATGTATACATGATTTTGATGATGTCAAAGAAGAATCTAACAAGGCTGCTTCAAATGATAAGCATTTGCTTCAAGAATAATTTAAGATTGCTTCAACAAACAAAGCCTTGTTTCAAGATTCACTAAAGACCAAGCCTTGCCTTAAAACAATGTGCTTTCAAGACATGCAAGGCTCTGGTAATCGATTACCAGGAAGTGTAATCGATTACCAGAAGACAGGGTTGAGAAATAGCTGTTGAAAAAGGTTTTGAATTTGAATTTTCAACATGTAATCGATTACCATATGTCTGTAATCGATTACCAGCAACGAAACTTTGGAAATTCAAATTCAAAAGTCATAACCCTTCAAATTATAACTGTGTAATCGATTACACAAACATTGTAATCGATTACCAGTGGAAAGTTTTCAGAAAATCTGCCAACAGTCACATCTTTTCATTAGATTTGTGAATGGTCATCAAAGGCCTATAAATAGGTGACTTGGGCACGAATTTTAGATAGAGAGTTTTGCTTGGCAAAAATGTCTTATCCTCTCAAAAGACAATGAGAGAGATTCCAAAAGAACTTCATTGTCAAATGCTCTCTCAAAAGAAATCCTTGGCCAAACACTTGCAAAATCTATAAGGATTCCTACATGATCTTTATTGTAATATTCTTCTCTTGAAGAGAGAATTCTTCTTCCATTCTTCTTATTCAATGAGATTGGTTAAGAGACTGTGAGTCTCTTGTTGTAAAGGATTCCTGAACACAAGGGATGGGTTGTCCCTGTGTGGTTCAGACTTTGTAATGGATTTTACAAAGATAGTGGAAATCTCAAGTGGGTTGCTTGAGTACTGGACGTAGGCACGGGTTGTGGTCGAACCAGTATAAAACTGTGTTTGCATTCTTTCTTCCCTTATCTTGTTTATGTTATTGCAATCAATTTTGCCTTGCATGTTTATAGAACATTATTAAATTGATTGTTGTTGCTTCTTTTGCATTCTAAGCCTATCCCTCTTAAGATTATTGAGGCCACAAGGTCCAACAAGTGGTATCAGAGCAGGATTCTTGTATAAAGTTTAAAAACTTCAAGAATAGATATGGCATCATCCAAATTTCCATTTTCTGAGGGAAATTCTATCTATAGGCTCTTATGTTCAATGGTGAGGGTTATCATTATTGGAAAACCCGAATGCAGATCTTTATAGAAGCCATAGATCTAAAGATATGGGAAGCCATTGAATTTGATTCCTTTATTCCTACAATGGTAGAGAGAAATGCAACTATATAAAAAAAAAACTAGAGAAGAAAGAAGATGATGATGAAAGAAGAAAGAAGAAGATTCCTCTTTAGCCCCAAAATGCTAAGTGCGATCAACTTGGGCACATGAGATTCAATTGTCCTGTGTTTAAAAGAAGAATGGAAAAATCCGACAAGATGAATTTCAAAGAGAAGAAAGAAAAGAAAGGATATATCACTTGGGAAGATAATGTCATAAATTATTCAAGTGATTCAGAGAAGAAAATCATAAGTTTGGGTATCATGATGAAAGACTATGAAAATGGAGAAGAACAAAGTCGATACATTGATAGCAATTTCTCCAAACACATGGCATGCATCAAAGTTTATTCATATTTCTCCCCAAGATAAATGAATATGTGATTTATGGAGACAACATACGAAGGCCACATTTCTCCCCAAGAAAAGTGAATATGCGATTTATGGAGACAACAAACAAAGGCCACTTGATCAACAACCCCAACAAGTAATATCAAATGATACCAACAGGTCACTTGTCTTTGATTGATTACTTTTGATGCTTGTTTTCTACTTGAGTTTAGATTGTCCTTGATGATTGTGATTGAATTTGATTGACTGTGTTTGATGATTGATTGATTGTATTTTTTATTGTGTGTTTGATTGTCTTTGATGTTTGTTCCTGATTGAGTTTTTGATTGTTTTTAAAGAATCTATTAAACTTTTCAAATTAGTTTCATGTTTTAAGAAAACTATTTAATTTAGAAAAGGAAATTTTGAAATTGAAATTTGAAATTGAAAATTGAAATTTGAAAAGTTAAATTTGAAAATTGAAAATAAAAATTTGAAATTTGAAATTAAAATTTGAAAGTTGGAAGTTGGAAGTAGTTATTGGAAGTTGAAAGTTAAAAATGGAAGTTGGAAGTTGGAAGTTGGAAATGAAAGTTATTGGAAGTTGAAAGTTGAAAATGGAGGTTGGAAGTTGGAAGGGGAAGTTACTAAAAGTTGAAATTGGAAGTTGGAATTTAAAATTTAAAATTTAAAATTTAAATTTTAAAAATTTGAAATTTGAAATTTGAAATTTGAAATTTGAATTTTGAATTTTGAATTTTTTTTAATAATAGAAATTATTGTGTATAGTTAGTTGATTGTTAATATAATTAATTTGATTTGAAATATTTGATGATTGATTGTGTTTGATTGTGTTTGATTGATGTGTTATTGTACTTGTTTTTGCTTGATTAATATTGAATGATTGTTTTAATGCCTTTTGGTATCACTTATTCTCATACATTGCAACAAGTGGTAACATCTTTCTCCTTTCTATTCATGATTTGTTTTTGATGTTGACAAAGGGGGAGAGAAAGATAAAAGATAAAATAGTAAGAAAAATTATCTATTGTTTTATGAGACAACTTTTTATATATGAAAAATATGAAATCTTCAATTGTCTCATATAAGCAATCATTGTAAAACCAAGGGGGAGTAAACTATATGCAAATAGATATTTTCTTTGTTGTTGCTCCTAACCTACAGGTGGTTGTCATCATCAAAAAGGGGGAGAATGTAAATCATGAAGATTTTGATGATATCAAGAAGAATTTGCTTGAGAAAGAGGGAGATGTAAATCATGCAAGCTTTGATGGTGTCGAGAAGAAATCACATGTTTGTCATCATCAAAAAGGGGGAGAATGTGAATGTATGTATACATGATTTTGATGATGTCAAAGAAGAATCTAACAAGGCTGCTTCAAATGATAAGCATTTGCTTCAAGAATAATTCAAGATTGCTTCAACAAACAAAGCCTTGTTTCAAGATTCACTAAAGACCAAGCCTTGCCTTAAAACAATGTGCTTTCAAGACATTCAAGGCTCTGGTAATCGATTACCAGGAAGTGTAATCGATTACCAGAAGACAGGGTTGAGAAATAGCTGTTGAAAAAGGTTTTGAATTTGAATTTTCAACATGTAATCGATTACCATATGTCTGTAATCGATTACCAGCAACGAAACTTTGGAAATTCAAATTCAAAAGTCATAACCCTTCAAATTATAACTGTGTAATCGATTACACAAACATTGTAATCGATTACCAGTGGAAAGTTTTCAGAAAATCTGCCAACAGTCACATCTTTTCATTAGATTTGTGAATGGTCATCAAAGGCCTATAAATAGGTGACTTGGGCACGAATTTTAGATAGAGAGTTTTGCTTGGCAAAAATGTCTTATCCTCTCAAAAGACAATGAGAGAGATTCCAAAAGAACTTCATTGTCAAATGCTCTCTCAAAAGAAATCCTTGGCCAAACACTTGCAAAATCTATAAGGATTCCTACATGATCTTTATTGTAATATTCTTCTCTTGAAGAGAGAATTCTTCTTCCATTCTTCTTATTCAATGAGATTGGTTAAGAGACTGTGAGTCTCTTGTTGTAAAGGATTCCTGAACACAAGGGATGGGTTGTCCCTGTGTGGTTCAGACTTTGTAATGGATTTTACAAAGATAGTGGAAATCTCAAGTGGGTTGCTTGAGTACTGGACGTAGGCACGGGTTGTGGCCGAACCAGTATAAAACTGTGTTTGCATTCTTTCTTCCCTTATCTTGTTTATGTTATTGCAATCAATTTTGCCTTGCATGTTTATAGAACATTATTAAATTGATTGTTGTTGCTTCTTTTGCATTCTAAGCCTATCCCTCTTAAGATTATTGAGGCCACAAGGTCCAACATCTTGTCTGTTTTGGGATATTTTTATCCTTTTAAAAACCATTTCTAGTGCATCAAAATTTACCATGCATGTTTTATGGAATTGTTCAATTAAAGAATACACTGATACTTATAAACATGTTATTACCTAATTCTACCATGCTTGTTTTATGGAATTGTTCAATTACAACATAGAGTTCACTTTTTAGTAAATATTAAAATGAAAGTCTACTTGTTTTACCGAGATAAATAGATGTTTTGCATGGTAGAATTTTGTTAATTAGTGTGAGCTTGAAGATGTATGCTAAAATGACTCTGTTATTGGCTAAATTTGGCACAAAAAAAAAATCAGCATTCTACATCTACATCGGTTGTAGATAAAAAACGATGTAGAAACTCTACATTCTACATCGGTTGGATCTCATAAACGATGTAGAAACTTCACAATTCTACATCGGTTGCACCTCAGAACCGATGTAGAAACCTCAGATTCTACATCGGTTGCACCTCAGAACCGATGTAGAAATCTCATAATTCTAAATCGGGTCTGACACCATGCATGTCTTCGTAACCATGCCCTTTTAAGACGGTCTTTCAACCGATGTTGTAGGGCCTAGCATTTTCAACGACTCCTATCTACAACCACGTGTCAAAATCGATGTAGAAAGGCTCTCAGAACCGATGTAAAAGGCCTATTTTCTAGTAGTGTAACTACTCAGGTTTCACTAATTGTGGTTTAGTGTTATGCGACTAACTAGGGTATATGGTTACATCACTAATTAGGCTTTTTAAAGGTTTAACATAATAATGTAAATTGGTGATTAATATAAAATTCACATAGTTGAATGAAAATAAATAAAAAGCTTATCAAATACCATTAAATAATAAACATTGTTCAGTCATATTGCATACATAATTGATATAAAACCTAAAAAATTGTAAAAGTCTTCATGTGTCTTCCATACGTCGCCTTCATCTTGATCAAGCACATACATTCCATTATGCAGTCACACCTCTTGTGATCCTTAGGTAGTCTTCGATGACAGTGTATGCTTCTATTCCTTCAGTGACTATCCTTAGGTTGAGCAACCTTTCAAACCTTTTAGCTATTGCTTGACAAGCCTCCTAGGACATTGACAACAATGAAAAAAGTTTACACTTAATTCATGTGCAGATAAAATGCGTAATAGTGATAATTGAAAATATATTTTACCACTGCATGTCGAGGCTGCTCTACATTAGTAGGTGCATTTGCAGGTGCTTTGTCCATAGCCACTGCCACCACCAGCTGCTCAACAGGATTTAGTTAATAAATGTGTCATCATGCACTGCAGGTGGATGTCTTGGAGGATCCCCAGGTTAGCTGCTCAGGAGGATTTGGTTCAATAAATATGTCATCATGCACCGTAGGTGGATGTCTAGGAGGATCCCCTGGCTGTGCGAACTCATGAAGGGATGAGATATCATGTAAGATCACTCCATCTAGTATGCTGCATTCTGTCTATGCGTAACACATATTTGACCCACCAGTGCAAGGTATTCAGAAAACTGAATACATCTATCATCAATATCTTCTATACATAGGGATGGAGTAGCAGGGTGTGGAGGAATGGTCTAAACATACCCAAATTGTAGCACAACCCTCTTAGGTTGGTGTATGACAATTGATGGACTTCATCTAATATGTTTGAAAAATAAAGAGATCAACTCAAATTCTCTTATTGCACGGTGGTCAACATAAGGAATTTAACACACAACATCAGACGTCAATCTATCCAACCACTTATGATACGTTGATATTGGTAATGCCTTCCCAGACATCAAACGACAAGCATTTGGTTTCCTCTCATGATAATCTTCAGCGGCAATATAACAAGCTTTAGAAGAAAAATGTTCGTAGATCCAACACTGCACATATTTTAAAAACGAAATAAATTCAAAACAATACACAATTTAAAATACATAACTTAAAAAAATTTAAAAAAATTATAATTACCTGTAAAAGTGTGATATATCTTGCAAGTTGTCTGGCACTGCTCTTTAATGCATCATTCAAATTCTCATACATATCGACTAGTGCGGAAACTCCCCATGTGTAGCTTCTAGTCTGGCTAAGGTCACAAAAGACATCCAAGAATACCACATTCATGTGTGTGGTACTCTTGTTAGCAAAGCATGTGCAACCAACCAGATGCAAGAGATATGCTTGAGCTACTAAAGTCTACTGTGCTGCATCACATATGCAACGATAAATGTCTCACGACCAGGATAACCAAACATATGCCCCATGGCATTGTATTGTCTCAACTCTTGCTCTTCTAAACTAACTTCAAGCAATTCAACTAAAAGAAAGACAACTTCGTCCACATGAAGAGCCTTGAAGCTATGGAAGGCGCCTGTAATGGACAGATGTAGCAAGGATGCCACATCATCCAGGGAGATAGTCACCTCTCCTACAGGAAAATGGAAACTACTAGTTTTCTTATGCCACCTCTCTGCAAAAATAGATATAAGTCCCCGATCACCAGTGTCCAAGGAACATGCGATCAAAGGACTTAATCCTATGGCAGCTACTAAGCCTTCAATCTCTGGAGCAGGCCTGCCAAAATTCTTTACCTTCCATCCATGGGAGGATAACTTCAACTCAGGACGTTCCTGAAAATGAAAATTTAAATCATTTCAAGAATAATAACAAATAGTTATGAAAATATTATTTATTTAAAAATATAAATACCTCTCCATTCCAAATTGTCACTACCACATGATGAACATAGTCCATCTAAACTGATGTGTTGTGGGGCCCGCATGGAAAACCCTCGGCACCAGTAACTACATCATCAACAGCTACTTCTTCAAGCTGTTCATGGACCTCGTCAGCTACATGATCCACATGTTGAACATCCTTAGCAACAGTTGTAGCTTCTCGTTGCCTACATGCAGATGCTATAGGGATTTGTCATTGTGGGGCTTTGTTAGTCGATGAATACAACTAACTTTTGTGTATGAAATCTATAAAAATTGTATCTAACTCCTCCCATTTATGGTTATTTTGTAGTGTTGTAATTACTTTTTGTTAAATATAGGTAATAAGTACTTAGTACTCCCATTTCGTGTATTTAATAATCATTTCCTTTCAATTTCAGGTTAATTAGACAAGTTTGTGAAGTTCTGATTTTTAGCTTCTCGCTAAGCCAATCTGCCGGCTTAGCGAGCCATCTGCTGAGCGCACCACTCTTGTGGCTGGGCGCACCACTCCTGCGGCTGAGCGCGAGGAAAAATCTGGAAGAAGGATGAGCTGGACACACGCGCTAAGCGAGGGATCATCCCACTAGTGTAGCTTTATTTCTAATTACTATACCATTTTCTACTAGTGTAGCTTTATTTCTAATTACTATACCATTTTCATCCAATTTGTTTCTGAATACCCACTTAGTTCCTATGATTGGATAGTTTGAAGGTTTCTCTACTAATTCCCATACATCATTTCTTTCAAATTGATTTAATTCCTCTTGCATAGCTACTATCCAATGATCATCTATAATGGCTTCCTTAAGGTTTTTAGGTTCTATTAACGAAACAAAAGCCATATTATTGCATAAATCTTTGAGAGAGTGTCTAGTTGTCACGCCTTTTGAGATATCTCCGATGATGTTGTCAAGAGGAAGATTTCTTGAAGTTTTCCATTCTTTGGGAAGATCATCATTTTCTTGAGTTCTGAAATCTTGATCATCCTTTGTTTTCTTCATTTATCTTCCTTTTTAGATTTCTTTCTTGATTGTGCTCATCTTCCAAAGAATCTGCAATATCATCAAGAAATTCATTTCTCAGAGAGGTAATATTAGTTTCATCAAATGAAATGTATATTGATTCCTCAATGGTCATGGTTCTTTTGTTATATATCCTAAAGGAAGATGCCCTCATCTGCCTTAGCATCAAATTTTCCTAGACTTTCTTTGCCATTGTTTAGAACAAAACATTTACATCCAAAAACATGTTAATGAACAATGTTTGGTTTTCTATTGTTAAATAGTTCATATGGGGTTTTCTTAAGAATGGGTCTTATTAAGGCTCTATTCATAATATAACATGCAGTGTTGACTGCTTCTGCCCAAAAATATTTTGGAAGTGGTGTGTCATTTAAAAGGGTTCTAGCGATTTCTTCTAAAGATCTATTTTTCCTTTCTACAACACCGTTTTGTTGGGTTGTCCTAGGTGCAAAAAAGTTGTGTTCTATGCCATGTTCATCACAAAATATTTCAAAATCATTATTTTCAAATTCACCTCCATCATCACTTCTAATAGAGATAATTTTGAGATTTTTCTTGTTTTCGATGACTTTGGCAAGTTTTCTAAAAGCATGAAATGCATCATTTTTATGAGTAAGAAATAGAGTCCAAGTATATCTAGAATAATCATCAACAATTACTAAGACATAGTAACTACCACCAAAACTCATGACCCTAGAGGATCCAAACAAATCCATATGCAATAATTGTAACGGTTGAGTGGTAGAGACAATATTTTTAGATTTAAAAGATACTTTTGTTTGTTTACCTTTTTGGCATGCATCACATAATTTATCTTTTTCAAATTTTAATTTTGGTAAACCAATAACTAGATCTTTTGAAATTAATCTATTTAGATGATCCATGTTAATATGAGCAATTCTCTTATGCCATAACCATGGATCACAATCTTTACTTAGAAAGCATATATCATTTTCAGATTTTTGTTTTAAATCAATCATGTAAACATTATTTTCTTTGAAACCTATATGCTCAATATCTTTGTCATGCTCATGCTTGATAACACATTTTTTAGAATCAAAAGATACTTTATATCCTCTATCACATAATTGACTAACACTTAATAGGCTATGCTTGAAACCTTCTACAAGTAACACATTTTCAATAGGAGTAGAGGAACTCGTACCTATTTTACCGACTCCAATAATTTTGCCTTTTTTGTTGTCGCCATATGTAACGTGTCCACTTTTCTTAGGGGAAATGGTTGTAAATTTGGATACATCTCTTGTCATATGCTTGGAACATCCACTGTCGATGTACCACTTCTTCTTTACAGATTCTTCTTTGTTGTTTTCATGAGATTTTTTCATGAGACACTAGTTGGCTTGGTCTTCATCATAATCTTGAAATGATTTTAGATTTGACCTGTTCTTGAAAATACTTTTGAAAAACAAAGAATTTAAAGAGGCCATGAATCTTGAAGTTGTTAAACTTTCTACAAGATACTTGCTCTAATACCACTTGTTGGATCAAGTGGCCTCGAAATAATTAAGAAGGGGGGGGTTGAATTAATTATTAATGTACCTTGACTAATTAAAACTTATCCTTCTTAATGTTACTAGATTTAATTAGGCTTTTACTACAAAGTTAAGAAAGTAAAGAACAGTAATTGAAACTTAACCAAAAGTAAAAGCAATAATTAAAAGTGCACAATGGAAATTAAAAGTGTAGGGAAGAAGAAGACAAACACAAGAATTTTATACTGGTTCGGCAACAACCCGTGCCTACATCCAGTCCCCAAGCAACCTGTGGTTCTTGAGATTTCTTTCAACCTTGTAAAAACCTTTACAAGCAAAGATCCACAAGGGATGTACCTTCCCTTGTTCTCTTTGAACAACCAAGTGGATGTACCCTCCACTTGAACTGATCCACAAGAGATGTACCCTCTCTTGTTCTCAGTTACAACAACCCAAGTAGATGTACCCTCTACTTGTACCACAAAGGATGTACCCTCCAATGTGTTAAGACAAAGAATTCTCAGGTGGTTAGTCCTTTGAATCTTTGTAAGGGGAAACAAAAGATATCTCAGGCGTTTAGTCCTTTGAAATATTTTGTTTAAGGGAAAGGGAAGAATCAAAAGAATTCTCAGACTGTGTCCTTTTGAATTCTATTGGAAAAGGAGAAGGGAGACACAAAAGAATTCAGGCGATTAGTCCTTGTTGAATTCTTTTTGGCAAAGGGAGAAGAGAATGAAAAGATATAGCACACTTTTGTTTTCTGCAGAATTTCACTTGCAGAATAACAAGGTTTGGAAAACACAAAACTTTGAAAGCTTTTTGGCAAAGGAAGAAGAAGAAATATGAGTTTTAAAGGTTTCAAGATTTCTCAAAAGTTGTTCAAGAAGTTCTAAAAGTTGTTAAAATGCAAGTCAAGGTCTTGCTTTTATAGACTCTTCATGTCTGGTCAAGAAAACCATTGGAAGAGTTATAACCTTGAGAAAATCTTGAGAAAACCATTGGAAGAGTTACATCTCTTGACTTTTTATTCCAAACTTGTCACTGGTAATCGATTACCATAATCATGTAATCGATTACACAATACATTTTAAGAAAAGATGTGACTCTTCACACTTGAATTTAAATTTCAACGTTCAGATACACTGGTAATCGATTACCAATATATTGTAATTGATTACATCATTTAAAAATCATTTGGAACGTTGCAAATTCAGTTAAAAGCTTTTGAAATCAAACTTTATCACTGGTAATCAATTATAGGAAACTGGTAATCGATTACCAGAGAGTAAATACTCTGGTAAAATTTTGAGAAAAACTCTTTTGTAAAACAAAACTGTGCTATGTTTGGTTTTTGAAAAATCCTTTTCAATACTTCCCTTGTGAAATCATCTTCTCTTGAATCTTGAATTCATCTTCTCTTGAATCTTGGTTCTTCTGGATGTCTTTTCTTTAATCTTGATCTTGAACTTGCTGACTCACTCTTGACATCATTCTTTTAGCCTTTTTGTCATCATCAAAACTACTTGAATCATACTTGATTCAACATCATGAAGCTTGCTTCTACAGTAATGATTTGGATTCTCAGACTTGTTCTTAATTCTATTTTGGATTCAAATTTCCCCTTCTTTTCCAAATTTGTTTACAATCATGTTTATGCCTGAATTAGATCTGATTAGCTTTTCGAATTTATTTTAGAAGCTACACTAATGAATTTGTGGCCTAATTAAATTGGATCATTCTTAAATCAATTGGACCAAAACATTGGTGTTGCAATTGCAAATTGGCATTGTGTTTTGGAGACAAGGGAAGACTTGGTGGAGTTGGTTTTTCCTTGCCACACACACACCCTAATCACACACACACACACACACCCTAATCACACACACACATCACACATAAAATCTGCTAATGTCACCCTCCATCACGGAAGTTGCAAATCTGCTAATGTCATACACTAGCATTGTAATATAAGAAAGAGTTGGTGTAGCAAATTTAGGCCAGAATTGTCCACTTTATTATAAGAAAGAGTTGGTGTAGCAAATTCAGGCCACAACTTCAGGTTTAGATTTTATATGTATTATGGACTTCATACTTAATCCAGGAATTGCTATACTTGGTTTTAACTTGTCAAATGAGAAAGACTATTGTCAAGCCATACAAGGCATTGAAATAGGATAATATGCTAGAAATTGTTTTCCCATTAGTATAACATAATTATAAGCTTTCTGTTCTATGAAGCCTCTAGCACTTATTATGAAGTGTATGAGCTTTTCAGCTATAAATTTCTATCTGTCTGGCAAAGAAATAGTGCAATATTCAGATAGTATTCTTCTATGTTTTTTGGCATAGTTTTCCAATTTGGGACATGATAGGTGTATAGAATGTTGCTTCATTTCATGTAATTGTAGACCTAATAAGGCAGTTGTGTTGTCTATGTTATGATTTTCCTTTGCCAATATGTCTATATAGTTTTGTGGGTACATTAAGTCTTCCATAGTTTCGACTTGTTAGTCATCAGTTATTGTCTCTGTGATGTTCTGAATTCTCTGTTTGGGCTGCAATCTTTATCATGTATACATGCTTCTACTTCTATGAAAGAAAAAATTGTAAAGTTGACACTGAAATATTTTCTATTATAATCTTGTGAAATTTTTATAAAGTGGCTTAAATGATGCAGAGAGCTGCTGAAACAGAGCTTCTAACCAGATTTCCATTTAGAGGTACGTATTCAGTCTCTTACATTGCTTCCAAGGAGGTCTGAATTAAATCTAGACTAGTTTTAGAAGTCGGTAAATTTTATCTTTTGGCTTGTAATGTGTTTGCTATCCTAGTTGCTATCCTTGTAATGTGTTTGCTATCCTAGTTTTTTACATTCCTATTGATTTTGCATATAGGGCATAACAAAAAAGATTTTGATTCTAACAGAATTTCAAAATAGCATATAGGATAATCTTCTAGAGCCAATATCTTGTTGCCACATCATCATTCTCTTGGCTGGACTTCCTAGATGTAATCTTGCAGATACTGAGGTTTGTTTGCTACCCTTTTTGGCCTGTGATTGATATCTATGCTTTGTATGCTTTGCTCTGCTAATGATTTTGTTGGTGAGAATTGCAATTGTTATATGGTGAAATTGATTCGGCGATTTTGTATGAAAACCAAAAACCCAGTCAAAATTGATTCTATGACTTCTAGACACACACACACCCTCATCACACACAAAGACACACACACACACACACACCCTCATCACACACAAAGACACACACACACACACTCATCACACACAAAGACACACACACACACTCATCACACATATACACACCCTCATCACACACAAAGACACACACACACACACACACACAAACACCCTCATCACTCACAAAGACACACACACACACACACCCTCATCACACACAAAGACACACACACACACCCTCATCACACACAAAGACATGCACACCCTCATCACTCACAAAGACACACACACACACACACCCTCATCACACACAAAGACACACACACACACCCTCATCACACACAAAGACACGCACACCCTCATGATCACACACACACACCGCCATCACACACAAAGACACACACACACACACACTCATCACACACACACACACACACACACACACACACTTATACACACACACACACACACCCTTATCACACACAAAACCACACACACACACACCCTCATCACACACACACATACACACACACACACTTATCACACACATACACACACCCTCATCACACACTAAGACACACCGACCCTCATGATACACACATACACACCCTCATCACACACAAGGACACACATACACACACACTGATGCAATCCTACCCTGCAAGGGCATTGGATAGAAGACCCCAAGTAGAATGGGCCAAAGATGCAATAGAAGACCCTAGGGTTCTTATGAGCCTTAGGGTAGATTTCGGGCCCATGGGCTAAGTACGAGCCCACTTATCTTTGTAAATATTAGATTAAGGTTTCATTATTTTTGGGCCTTGTATTTAGGGCTCCATAATGTAGGTAGGGTACCCTAGAAATATAGGATTTTTCAGCCCTTGTATTTTAGGGCACCTAGACTAGTTTTTGTATTAGGGGTAGTTTTGTAATTTCACATGCACTAAGTGGATATTTGATGTGTGTGGTTGGAAATAAATTTAATTGAATTGGTAGAAGCCCAATCCAATTAAACTTTAGAGGGGGAGGTGAGCATTTGCTTACTACACCCCATTGCCACATCACATAGTCACACTTTGTGCATGTCCTTCATGCTTTTCATGCCTCATGACACCTAAGCACACTTAGTGGAGAATCTTGGAATTGATCTTCGATTAGTGGGCTGAACCATAACTAAAATTCACTAATCATAATTACTGAAATTTTGGCTCCAAAGTTTGGCTCCACAAATTCAATTTCAAATTCAAGTGAAATTTGAATTTCCCTCCAATTTTGTGTGACACTTAGGCTATAAATAGAGGTCATGTGTGTGCATTTTTTTTCAACTTTGTTCATTTGAATATTAAACTTCAGATTTCAAAGCTCATTTGGAGCACAAAATTTCGTGCTCTTCTCTCCCTCTCCCTTCATTCATCTCCTTCTTCCTCCAAGCTCTTATCCATGGCCTCCTATGGTGATGAGCTTTTTCTAGACTCATCTTCTCCTTGAAGTGGCGTCTCCTCTCTCTCTTCCTTCTCCATTCCGCTGCCATTTATCTTCCAAGAAGCAAAGGAATCCATTGATGAAGAAGATCCTAGGCCTACAAGCTCCAATGGAGCTTGCATCATGGGACAAACCTTTTGTAAAAGTTTGTAGGCCAATGATTGCATACTGTATAGGCATGCATTCCGACAAGTTTCCAAATGCCCTATATGTGGGACTTCAGGGTACAAAGTGAAGGATGAAGAGGAAAGAAGTTCTGATGAAAACTCAAACAAGGGCCCTCCAGCAAAGGTTTTGTGGTATCTTCCAATCACTCCTAGGTTTAAGCGTCTTTTTGCTAACGAGGACGACACAAAAGACCTTACATGGCATACAAATGGAAGGATTTCTGATGGAATGGTCTGTCATCCGGCTGATTGCTCGCAGTGGAAGAAGATTGATGGTTTGTATCCGGATTTCGGGAAAGAGCCAAGAAACCTTAGACTTAGACTAGCCAATGATGGAATGAATCCATATGGCACCTTAAGCACTCAACACAGTTCATGGCCAGTTCTGCTAGTAATTTACAATTTGCCTTCTTGGTTGTGCATGAAGCAAAAATACATGATGTTGTCTATGATGATATCGGGCCCAAGACAGCCAAGAAATGACAATGATGTTTATCTAAGTTCGTTGATTGAAGACCTGAGAAAGTTATGGGACGAGGGGGTTTTAGTGTTTGATGCGTTTCGCAAGGAGACATTTGACATGCGTGCAATGCTTTTTTGTACCATTAATGACTTTCCTGCATATGGGAATCTTAGCGGTTATAGTGTTAAGGGTCATCATGCATGCCCCATCTGTGAAGAAAACACAAGCTTCATACAACTAAAACATGGGAGAAAAATAGTCTACAGTAGGCATCGCTGTTTTCTGACACCCAAAATAGCAGGGTCACCCTAAGGGCTGAATCTTAACACTTCGCAAGTGTGCATGATGCCAATCCTTGTGTAGCTTCCATCCCTTACTTTGGGTTCATTGATGAAATTTGGGAGCTTAACTATGTGAAATTTATTGTTTGTGTTTTCAAATGTAAATGGGTTGACAACAACACTGGTGTGCGCACCGATGATATAGGATTCACGTTGGTAGACCTAAAGAAACTTGGTTACCACAATGACCCTTTCATCATGGCAGAACAAGCTAGACAAGTATTTTATGTGCAAGACCCTTGTGATGAACGGTGGTGCGTGGTTCTACAAGACAAAACAATTGGTGTTAATGTAGAAGATAATGATTCATACATGGGCACCTATGTTAGTCCTTTGTCCACACAAATCACTCCTAACATTGTCGAAGAAGAAGAAAAAGTTGACGACGTTTGGGTGATTGGTTATTATATGATCCGTTTGGGTGATTGGTTTACTAATTGCATTATTGAAAACAAGCATATATTTGATGAAAGCTTTGAAAATGGAACTTATGTCATTTCATCTTTTTGTATTCAGTGGATCTCATCAATTGTTTTCTGGACAAAGAGAGCTCACCAAAGCAAGTAAGTGACAGCTACACTTTTTCTTATTGTTTAAAATTATATCTTCACCTGTTGCAAAATTTATTTATAACTTTGTCTTGTTATTTATGGGTGGTTTACTCAAGAGGGAGTCAAATCAGGCATAATTCATCACTCTTATAATAAAATATGAAGAATTTAGTCATACATGTATCTTGGAAGTTTCACCATTTGCCTTTGAAACTATATTACAGTGGGCTGGGATAGTCAAAGTATTGAGTGTATTTAACATGCATTGGATTTGGTGTCTTTACATTGTCAAAATTTTCAACTGAAGAGTATTAGTGTGTGTGTGACTACGAGATAGTATTTGTGGTCCACCAAATTATTGATTGACCTTAATTCAATTTGCTGCTAGGGATTTAGCCTTTGCTGTACTTTTCCCACTATAACCTTTATGGCTAAATAGGCTCTTGGACGAGGATAAATACTTTTTCTGTTTGTCTCGAAGCTCTGTTTTTATATTCTAGGTTTCCATTAAAGGCCAATGTCATCTGAACAACAAGTTTTGCTGGCAATTTAATGTGTGTATTTAGCATAGCTATGCTTCTACTAGTACATGTACTAAATAGTCAGTGTGTTGCTTCAGTTTTGGAACTGATTTCTCAAATCAAGTTTTAGTGTGTTGCTTCAGTTTTGAATGTCTAATGGCTGGCAGGTGTTCTAAGGCAGCCAAAACCTCAAACTTTCGGTTAAGATCTCTCCCTCTCTCTAACCTTGTTAGATCATTAAATAGAAGAAAGATATGATTAAATTAAGATAGAAAAGCCATTGAATTTCATTGAATTCAAATGGAAAAAGGAACTATTGGCTGAATGGAGCAACAAAATACACAAGAATAACCCCAAAAGTAGCTATGGAAGGAATCCTCACAGGACTAAGCTCTTGGAAGAGTGATGACCTCACCATAACCACGACACTATCAAAACTTCCCTTTTCTTTCCCGAACATCCAATATAACTTCATCCCAACAATGCTTCTATGTTGTAGTATGGTGTATCCTTTTTTGGTACAGTTTCCTAACACCCAATTTGAAAGATTCCTTTCTCTTTTCTTTTTCATTTTTTGTCTTTTGATTTTTGAAGCTTTGAAAGTTGTTTGGGAAAAGCAAGTTCAGCTTCTTGATTGGATCTTGATTCATCTACAATCCAATCAATCGTAGCTATTCAAATCGTAATTGGTGATGGCATCCCTTCCCTTCATTTTTATTGATATAATATCAAAAGCTCTAGCTACATCCTCGGGAGTATCTGAAGTAGACAAACATATACATGTCTTACATTATAAACTTAGACAAATATGATATATTTACTGCAATGTGCATGCAAACATTGTCTATTGATTATGCATATACCTAGCCTACACATGAAATTGATTATGCAAACATATATACTTACTAGGTACCCTATACCTAGCCTAGACATGAAATTGTTAGAAATTGTGCACAAATTGGCGGATGAGTGATGACACACACTGATCAGTGCACAAATTGGCTGATCACACACACTGACAAGCTAACAAGGACAATGTTGTATGAACCCCACACTTAGCCACTCACTTAGCAAATACAGAGATTGAGCTGATTTTGCCTAGACCATCAAAAACTTAACAAGGAAAGCTCTCTTTGTACCCAAGACTAAGTCACTCACTTATTTTGTATCCTCTTTTGAAAGCTCTCTCTGTACCCTAGACTGAGCTGATTAGCCACTCACTTATGACTTATCCTCTTCAAAAATTGATCTTTTCAAAGCTTACGTGGCCGATTTTTATAGCCTTCCAACAACCAAAATTCTAAGAAACAATTCTAATTAACATCATCCATCTACTTAATTAAATTCCAGAATGGAATGGCACCCCTGTAGTAGGAATCATAAGTAGTGTTTCTCCAACCAAATAATGAAGGTACACTTAAGTCATGTCTACCAAAATTTGTTTAAGCTTATTAAATTTGTTTACACTTAAGAAATTTACATTTTGTATGTTCTTGTATGTCATGAATGTAATATGCTATACAAACAATTGGTATTTTTATGTTAGATTCATTCGTTAAGGTTATTATTGTTTTGATGAAGTATAAAGTATCATGGCTTCTCCACCCTGCCTCGCCTCCTCCTCCTCCTCCTACTTCCGACGCATCAGCTTTGTCGTCTTCCGTGAAGCGGACACGCAAAGCCTCACGTCTACGATTCTTGTCTACTAGACCACCTGGTGCTGAGAGACCAGTGGTACACGTTGATCCTGCTTTCGGCAAGGCCGACGGTCCCCACAGGAAGAAATTAAGGACATATTTGGGGATTGTGGCACCTGATAAGGTGGACATCATGTACGAGAACTGGAACAAGGTCCCTACTGTTCAGAAGGACTTGATTTGGGAGGATATTCAGGTATTTTTTTTCTTATTTGATGTTCTTTAATTAATAGCCAAAAAATACATTATTGTAACAAATAAACCTTATTTGTTATTGTCAAGCAGAATTTGAAATCCCAGAGGCTTCTGACAATAGGACGAAAAAAAAGTTACTTCAGACTGTCGACGAGAGATGGAGGCAGTTTAAATCAGACCTCATGAGGAAATGGGCCCTTGCAGCTGATCAGGACGGTGTGGATGACACTGTTTGTGAGAAATAGGACATAAGCAAGGAAAAATGGACCCAGTTTTGCCAGACTTGCAGAGACCCTTCTTGGGAGGTATGTACCTTGCCATTTAAGTTGTTTTTCAAAAACATTAACTTGTTATAATTCATTCTAACAATTTGAAAGATTATTGTTTTATTTTTGCAGGATGTGCGGAAAAAGGCACAGGCCATCCAGAAACAGAATACTGCCCCACACGTTTTGTCTCGTGGGGGTTATGAACATTTGAAATAGAAGCTCCTGGCTGAGAAGACCAAAAAGAAGTTGGATAAAGCTGCACAGTCAGGAAGCATTGATGGCGTCATTGACCCTCCATCCCCTGTCAGACGCCACGTGAAGTGGAAGATGGCCCGAACCAAGAAAACAGGGGAGATGACGACGGAGGCCGCAAAAGAAATCGCTGAGAAGATCGTAAGTCATTTTCAACTAACCATTAGAATTATATTTCTTTATTTTGTGAATGCCATGTACAAATGTTTCTTTTCTGTGCAGGATTCCTTTGAGGAGCAGGCGACACAGGGATCCTTCGTTCCCCATGGATGTCAGGATGTTCTCACTACTGCTATTGGACGTCCAGAGCACCCTGGACGTGTCCATGCTGCTGGAGTCGGTGTCACCATCAAGCAATACTTCGGATCGGCTTCATAGACATCCCATAGCTCTTCCTCGCTGGCTCCTGAAGAATTGCAGCAGCTGACCTCGCAAATCAGGGACCAGCTAGAGGAGTCGATCACATAAAAAGTGACTCGGCAACTCATGGCAACGTTCAGCCAAATGCAATCCCAGTTTCAGTCCCAGATGAAATCTCAGGGACTTGCACTGCCTCCCGAGCCTTTGGTTGGTCCCTCAGGTCCTCGAGTAAGCACAAAGGAGAGTTGTGTTGATCCTTTAGGAAACGATCCTGAGACGGGTGACTCAGAGAGGTGCGGCTTGTACATCGAAGCAAATCCTACCCGCCTGGTTGCGCTGGGAAGAGTTTATGAGGGATCCACTGTTGTTCATAACACTCCTTTTTTGCCTGGCCAAGTAAAGGTGGGTGTGGAGGAGGTTAAAGATCCAGATGCTCCCGTTCCTGTACCCACTAATGAGGTTTCCTTAGTGGGGCTGGCAACTCACACCTTCCTTGATTGGCCGACACATTTGGTCAAGTCTTTATCATAGCAGGTACTTTACTCTTACTATATGTTTCTTATTTTTCAATTAATTCATTCAGCGTGTCTCAAATTAGGCCATTTACGTAAGTTATTGCTTTCAATTCATAAATATTTAACTTTGACTTAACATAAACAGGCATTTGACTGAAACCAATATGCGAGCGGGGAATTCTGATTTGTATGCATTCCTCGAGCCACAGTCCATTCAGAGGTCTGGGCAATCGCAGTTTGAGATTGAAAGTTACATAAAGAGTTGGATGCAAAGTTCAAAATGTGATGTCTACCTTGGAACCTAACTGAATGGGTAAGTCACACAAAATAACTGAATTTAATTAATGTTTACTAATATACTAACCTATATTCGTCTCCACTGCAGCGGACACTAGCAAATGGTGGTCATCCTGCCCAAGGAACACCTAGTCGTCTGGTTTTGTTCATTGCATAATAGGCCAGACAACAACCTTAAGGGGATAATTAACAGGTTAGTGTTCTTTTCAATGCATTTGCATTCAAATACCTCAACAACACCAATTTTTAATTGTTACTCGTCTGGAATAGTGCTTTAAAAGGTCTTGATGATGCTCCACAGCCTAAATCAAAAGCTCTTGCTAGGTGGATTGCCGTCAAGTTACGTGATTTACATAAAACTTCCACTTATATATACTTCTTATGTGTCTGTACACTAATTGTTTAATTAATATCCAAATTTCATTATGTATTTAGTGTAATAGACAAAAAGGAAGCACTGAGTGTGGCTATTATGTCATGCACTGGATGTCCACCATCATTTTTGGAAGTTTCAGGAATAACTGGGAAGCGACATGTTTATTTCAAACAAATTCAATTTTTTAATAATTTGTATTACATTATTAACTTATTATCATTTATTTCATGATGCAGTATTTTAACGATCCTAGACCATTGGAGGCAGGGAGATTAAAGGCGCTTCGGATCCAGTGGGCAGAGTATTATCTCTGAGTTAGAGCTGAGAGCTAGGATTTAGGGACGTTAAGTTTAGCTTAGTTTACATTGGTTTAACATTTTTGTCATTTCCTATGTTATTTGAACATTGAATTCATTTGTTGATAGTTGTTAATAATAATTCAATTATTCATTGTTTATTGTGATTAAAAATGCTTGAAAGCATAATAAAATGTTTATTTGCTGTGAATTAGGTCTGAAATTGCATTTTATAGATACAATTTTGGGTTTATTGTAAAAATAGAAAGACTATATAAAAAAAAACTTAAAAACAACATCGGTTATTAATAAAAACTGATGTTAATATAGTAAACAACATCAGTTATTTATGAAAATCGATGTCAACATGCACCTTAACATCGGTTTTTCAAAAAACTGATGTTGGTTATTTCTCATAACATCGGTTATTTATACATAACCGATGTTAATGTACAAATGTTAACATCGGTTATCTATAAATAACTGATATTATATATAACTAACTACAGCAAAATAAGTGTATAGATGATGGACGTTCACATCGGTTATACATGAAAAACCGATGTTAATCTATTAGTTAACATCGGTTTTCTATAGAAAACCGATGTTAATCTATTACATTAACATCGGTCTTGTTAGAAAATCGATGTTAAGTATTACATTAACATCGGTTTTTCTAGAAAACCGATGTTAATGTACTAACGTTAATATCAGTTATTTATAAATAACTGATATTATATATAACTAACTATAGTAAAATAAGTGTATAAATGATGGATGTTCACATCGGTTATACATTAAAAACCGATTTTAATCTATTACATCAACATCGGGTTTTCTAGAAAACCGATGTTAAGTAATATATTAACAGTGGTTTGTCTAGAAAACCGATGTCAACGTTCATCATGCATACATTTATTTTGTTGTAGTTCTTTATATAAAACATCGGTTATTTAAAAAACCGATGTTAGAAATTTTCTGTTAACATCGGTTTTTCACAACCGATGTTAATGATAATACATTCAACATCGGTTTAAAAACCAATGTAGAATGACGTAAATAACCGATGTTGAAAGTGTATTTTCTAATAGTGTGTATATCTATTTAATGATGTTTTATGTGTTCTCTGTGCTATCAGTACATCATTTCAGTGTGTTTTTTCCTTGATCACGTAGATGCATGCTTTGTTAGGATCATTCAAAAGTGGAAACTGGTATAATTCTTAGAACTTGATAGGATGGGGCTAGTTTATCGTATTATCACGAGGGATCGGGGTACGGTAACCTAGTTGTTGTATGTTTGTCTTAATGCGGTTCTGTTCGAGTTTAGTCCAATAAGAGGAATCTGAGGATGATGCTTGAGCAAGATTAGGCTAGATTATCACGAGGAATCGGGGTTTAGCATTTTAGGAGACACCATAGAACACATGAGCATTGTTAAGTAGAGAATATCTTTATAACATCAAGAACCTAATTGGAAGACCAACGTGTTGTCTACTTGTCTTTACACATCATTACTCACGTGATTTCGCTTTTTATAGTTAGTTTACATACCTGTTCATAGTCCACACATATCTTTTCATACTAGACACCTATTCACTGAATATAGCTTTACCAAGTAACACAAGTTCCCCGAGAGTTCGATACTCGGTTCTTACCGTTTTATACTACTTGCACGATCCGGTGCACTTGCCGGGTTTGAACAGGCTTCATCCGCATCAAGACTCACTTCTCTCCCTCAAGCTCTTCCTATAGTCTTGCCTAAAAATCAACCTAAACCTCTGGTTCTAATCATAATCTGCACATTAAAACAGTCATAACAATTTATGTGATCATTCAAACAATACTTCAATCAATTACTATTTAATAATTCATAAATAAATTTTTTAAATAACTTTTTTATTACTTTTAATTACCAACCCCATAGCATTGTATTGTCTCAGCTCTTGCTTTTTCTAAACTAACTTCAATCAATTCAACTAAAAGAAAAACAACTTCGTCCACATGAAGAGCCTTGAAGCTATGGAGGGTGCCTGTAATGGACAGATGTAGCAAGGATGTCACATCATCCAGGGAGATAGTCACCTCTCCTACAGGAAAATGGAAACTACTAGTTTTCTTATGCCACCTCTCCGCAAAAATAGATCTAAGTCCCCGATCACCAGTGTCCAAGGAACATGCGACCAGAGGACTTAATCTTGTGGCAGCCACTAAGTCTTCAATCTCTGGAGCCGACCAGCCAAAATTCTCTACCTTCCTTCCATGGGAGGATAACTTCAACTCAAGACGTTCCTGAAAATGAAAATTTAAATCATTTCAACAATAATAAAAAATAGTTATGAAAATATTATTTATTTAAAAATATAAATACCATAATCCGCATCAAGACTCACTTCTCTCTCTAAGACTCTTCCTATAGTCTTGCTTAAAACTCAACCTAAACCTTTGGTTCTAACAGTCATAACAATTTATGTCATCGTTCAAACAATACTTCAATCAATTACTATTTAATAATTCATAAATAAATTTTTTATTACTTTTAAATATTCATAAATGAATATAGAAATCCTTTTTTTAAATTTATAGAGTTGACATCACTAATTCTAGTAAACTTAGATTAATGACAAGAATGCAACTACAATTGTTGGATGCACCAGCAATTTTGCTGGGTGCACAATGAAAAACCCCATAAAAAATATTGCTAGTGGACAACAAAATAATTGTCATACCCTAATTTCGTCCGGGGACCTTGGCTTGGTGGCATGCAACTTGTATTTGGTCATTTTGAGGTGCTTGGCACCCATCATTAGGCAATTTGTGAAGTTTCGTGATGTGCCGGAAACCGAAAGAAAGTATTGATGCACAATCCGTAAGGTTCCGTGACACACCGGAAATCAAAAGGAAGCATCGTTGCATAATTAGTGAGGTTCCGTAACATTCCGTAAGTAAAAAAAAAAAGGATGATTATGTAATCCGCAAGGTTCCGTAACATTAAGGAAAGAAAACAAGTATCATTACGAAATTCATAAGTTTCCGTAACTTTACGAAAAAAAAATTACCAAAAAAATGGTAAAGGGAGTGTATTAGTAAAATGGGGGGTGCAAATAGTAATTTTCGAATCTGGGTCCTTCTAGAGGTTTCTGGGCAATTTCTTGCTTAAGGTTGAAGCAACCTAGCACGCCTGGGCGAGCTAGGTGGCAACCACACCCCCCATTTTGTTGAAAAATGGGATTCCGGGGCTTCCGGGACACCCGTAATGCTTCCGTAAAATTCTCATAACTCTAAATAAGCATAATTAACTTAATATGGGTGAGACCGAAGAGAAAGAAAGAAGAAAATCAAGTCCTATATGCTTTCGTAAGGCTTCCGTAACTTTTCCGTAAATTACGAAAGAAGGGGGGTGAACTTATCAAAATTGGGGGGGTGCAAATAGCAATTTCGAAATTTTCCTATAAATAGGCTGAAAGGGGTTGTTCTAAGGATTCCTCAGCCCCCTGGCTATGTATTTCAGCTGTTTTGGGTGAAAAAAATTGTTTCTGTGAAGAAAATCCAAGCCGAGGTGCTTCCGTAACGCTTCCGAGATGTTTCCGTAAGCAAATCCGTGAAGGTTTTCGTCTGATCTTCATCGTTCTTCATCTGTTCTTCGTTCTTCAACGGGTAAGTTTTCGAATCCGAGACTTTCAATTCATTTCTTGTTTTTTTAAGCTTTCATCTTTATTTCGTTCATTTTCGATTTATTTTCTTCCGTCTTTAACGCGCTTTTACCGTTTATTTAAGCCGTTTTCTCACCTAATAAATGATAAAATGAATTTCAACCGATCATTTGTGTTGTAATCTCATTTAATCACTTTTAAAACGAAATCTAACCGATCGTTCACGCTATAACCTCGGTTAAACCAAAAAAAGTAAAATAATAATAAAATAATCAAAATATCTTGAAAAATAATAATAAAATAATCAAAATATCTTTGAATAAAATAAATCAACAAAATCAATCGGACGTTTTTCTTTGGAAGTTTCCTTGAATGAATTGATTAATAACCAAAGCGAAACTAAGACTAAAATAGACTCACAAATCAAGTTTTGTCCGAAAAATCACTAAAAACCGTTTTAAGGTCCAACGCCTTAAACGGTCCTCTTTGCTTTTATCGGTTAACATGGACCGTTCAAAAGCATAAAATCAATATGTAACTTTACCGCTTTTGCAAGAACTACGTAGGTCTGATTTCCTCATCGCAATTGAGGATACATAGGAGCAAAAGCCCCGCTTTTGTCGACCACCCCAAGAGATCGTTAATGGTCCAATGCCTTAACGTTTCTCTCCTTTCAAAAACAAGAGATCGTTAATGGTCCAACGCCTTAACGTTTCTCTCCTTTCAAAATCAAAAGACCGTTTAATGGTCCAACACCTTAAATGACCTTTTGTTCAATAAAAACATATTTTGCAAAAAAAGACAAAAACAACTTAACCAAACACTTTGTTCCGAAAGAACTACGTAGGTCTGATTTCCTCATCACAAATTGAGGAATACGTAGGAGCAAAGGGAAAACATCCTTGTCGACCACAAAAAATAGAAAAAATATAAAAAGGGTATAAAGGATATAAGGACATAAAAGGGAACGTAAAAATCAAAGTCATGTTTGCACATTCGATTAAAGGTTGTCGTCCCTTGTGACGGACGTGTGGGGTGCTAATACCTTCCCCGTGCGTAAATACAACTCCCGAGCCTTTCACTTAAAAGTTCGTAGATCGCATCTTTTCCGGTTTTTCCGACGTTTTCCTCAAATAAACATTGGTGGCGACTCCGCACGTATTCCTTTCGTGGAACACGCATCCCGCGAGTCACGCGTCGGCCTCCCGCCGAAGGGTAGGTTGCGACAGTTGGTGACTCCACTGGGGAATGTTTTTAGAGAGTTAGGCCATTTAATCTTGTGCAAAATTTTGCCATGACTTACTCCTTTGTTGGTTTCCCTTTAATATGTTCTTGTATATATAACTCTTTGATGCTTTTAGTGCATTTTTGTATGCATGAGGTAAATATTTATTCATTTAATGCACACAAATACTAACACTATTTGCACACACGGTGAGTTGAAAAAGGGCCCTATACCCGGGTTCGTGGGAACATAAGGAGTGGAGGTGAATCCGTGATCATGCTAGGTCTCCGACTTGCTTGATTACAGTGAACCCTCATCTAGAGTTTTTCTCTTTGAAAACATATTGTTGCTAGTAGTCCCTACTACTGCAGTATGTTCTTCGAAGGGGATGATACCTCTAGAAACCATCAAGAGAGATATGACTACCTTGGGGGTTATCACTAAAAGCCTAGTTAGTTCTCTCCCTTATAGGTCCCTTAAATAGGGGCACGGAGCAAACACGCTACGTGCCATTTTTCACACTGCCATGCATAAGTATCATATACCCTTTTGCTTATATTTGTTTGTGAATATTGTCGTACTATGTACATCCCCGTGTTGTGCCTTTCGCATATGCATCATGCATGGGTTTCGTCTTTGATCCCCTCACTTTAGCAAACCGACGGAGGGTCCGTGTCGCCTTCTTAAAAAAACATACGTTGGGTGCCATGCTGCCCAAACGTTGTATCCAAGAAGGAAACAATTTCTCGGGCTCCCGTATTCGTAAATTGCATCTGTGTCATATGCATTTCTTCATGCATTCATCCATTCCACCCATGATAGATGTCGGAGTTTTGATTCGGACTAGATTTTATTTCACTTTAGTAAAACATGGGATCAAGGAAAAAGCCTTCGCTTAAAAAGAGGTTCTATCAAGTCAAAATCAAGAGCTTAGAGGTCACTAGTTTACGAGAGTTGGGGCAATTAATGGGTCAACTTCAACAGCAAGCCTTCCGCAAAGCCTATGGTAAGATTTGGGACCTAGCTAGGGTAGAAGTCTCCATGGAACCGATTGCATCCCTTTCCCAGTATTATGATCAGCCCTTAAGGTGCTTCACATTCGAGGACTTCCAGCTAGTGCCGACTGTGAAAGAGTTTGAAGAAATCCTGGGATGCCCACTGGGAGGAAGGAAGCCATATCTTTTCTCTGGGTTCTATCCCTCCACGACAAGAGTTTCCAAGGTAGTGAAAATCTCAGCACAAGAGTTGAACCAGGTAAAGCAAAATAGGAATGGGGTAGTCGGAGTATCAAGGAAGTGCTTGGAGGAAAGGGCAAAGGCCTTGGAAAATCAAGGCGAATGGGCTTTCTTTTATTGACATCTTGGCGCTTTTGATCTTTGGAGTTGTCCTCTTTCCGAATATGGAAGGGCTAGTGGGCCTAGCAGTGATTGACGCTTTCCTCGCCTTTCATCATGGCAAGGAAAGCCCGTTCGTCGCCATTTTGGCCATGTATGACACATTCGACCGGGGATGTGAAAAGAGCGACGCAAGAATTTTTTGTTGTGCACTGGCTCTCTATGTGTGGCTGGTTTCACACCCTTTTCTCCAAGAAGGTAGGCCCGTCTATCCGCTACAAGGTCACCGCTCGTGCGTCGAAAAAGGAAAGGCGAATTGGGACCAACTCTTGGCTAGCATGGAGGGGCGTCTGTTAATTGGTTCCCTCGCTAGAAGGAAGGAAGAATCAGGATTCTATCTTCATGCGAAGGATGTCCAAATGTTCTCTTGATGGGAACAAGGGGTTGTATTAATTATAATCCCGTCCTCGCCATAAGACAGCTTGGCTACCCCATGAGAGAAGTGCCATCAGACGAAAGCATCACGCCTTTCATCGCACGGGGTTTCAATGACCACAACGCGAGGGTACTCCAAGGAATTCGCAAGGCATGGGATGCGGCGTGAAGAAAGGACAGAGAGCTTAGGGGAAGCAGTAATGGGATCATCGGCGGCTATCATAAGTGGCTGAGAGTCCAAACACAAGGATTGGATTGGCTCCCAAATCTAAAGACTGTGAGAGACGATGAGGTTAAAGCTTTGGAAGAAAGTGATGAGGTACAAGCCCTAAAGGCAGAGCTTGAAAGAGCCCGGGTAGTCGAAGAGAAGTTCAAGTCCATAGCCATCAAAGTCTGAAAAGAGTATGATGAACTAAGGGACGTCAATATGGCCACAACTGAAGCCTTGGAACGAGAAACCAAGAAGGCCCGAAAGGAAGAACACGACCAAAGCAAAGTTTTGAGGGGCTTTATAGGGCAGCAATAGTGAGCTCAAGCTCCGAAGAGGTGAAAGGAATCATCACGGGTCAAAGGCATGATCTTGAAGGACGAGCTAAAGGTTTGCCTTAGGTCGAAAAGATATTTGTCCCAACAGTTAAGCGAGACTGAAGGGAATATGTGGGCCATCATCGATAAGTGCAAAGAGAAGCTAAATCTAGCGGCGACTCACGAGCAAAGGCTAGAGGATGAGTACGCCAAGATATCAGCAGAAAGGGAAGCAAGGGAAAGGGTAATTGATTCATTGCACCAAGAGGCAACAATGTGGACGGACCGATTTGCTCTTACTTTGAACAGGAGTCAAGAACTTCCCCGATTGCTAGCCAAGGCCAAAGCAGTGGCGAACACCTACTCCGCCCCCGAGGAGATCCACGGACTTCTCAGCTATTGTCAGCATATGATAGACTTAATGGACCATATGATTGGAAACCGCTAGGAAGTTTGTATTGTCGCTCAGATCTTGACTAGTTATAACTTTTTGAATAAGATGAGTTTATCCCACGTTTTTACTCCAAAAATCAGTGCGAATCAAGTCACTCCCGCATTTTATCTCTAGCATGCATTGTATGTTGGTCTCGTCCTTTGTCACGGGAAGCCGGAAGGTCCATATCACCTTCTTAATTGTACACATGGGGCACTACGCCCCCAAATGCGCAAGTAAGAGATAATTTTCCGGGCTCTCGTGTCCGTAAAATGCATTCGTATCATGCACCGCATAAACATCTCTTCAGCATCATAATGAACATATCGTTCCTGCATTTGTCCGTTATCACATTCCCATTTTGCATGAGTCATTGCATCATCATATGCGTTCAACATACTTTTTGTTTGCTCATACATGATCCTTGTATTTCCTCTACAAAACAGAAACAAAAAAAAAGGGAAGTATGAAAATTCACGCTGCATTCTTAGTTGCATATATTCGGTACCATGAGCCAACCATGTTGGGATCATAAACCCATTTCACTTAAAAACAAAATGATTGAACATGGTACCTAATGCATGTTTAACTAAGAAAGGATGTTTCTTCGGGCATCTCAATCTCATAATTACATTTTCCATGCATAGCATGCGTATTCTCGAGTCTTTCATCCCTATGAAATGTTGTTGAAGTATTGGCGATCAAAATTGCCATTCCCTGGGATATGGGGTTGAACCAAGCTCCCGCTTTTACGAAAAGGTTCATCGAGTCAAGTTGAAGCATGGAAGTGACCATCTTGCAAAAATTGGGGCAAAAGATGGATCGTGTTACATCATTGCTTCGTCTACTGCCAAACACGTTTAGGATTGTTGATATCCTTGTTACTTCCAGCTTCACCTTGAAAAAGATGTCATGGACCATGTTGAAAATTTAAATTGATTCAACCCCATGTCCTGCGTAAAAATTCGCAATACTTCAACTATGCATCATTCGCATACATCCATACTTTTCATTGGTTGCATTGCTCATTACATTCTTTCCTTGAAAAAAAAAAAGAGAACTTAATCATTGTTATAAAAAAGAAAAAAAAAACACATGCTTTACGGTGCCCTCACCGAACTTGTGCTAGAGCTAGAGTAATGGGTGAAGTAGAGGAGATACAAGAGAAGATAAAGGCCGACATGGAGGCCATTAAAGAGAAAATGGCCACAATGATGGAGGCCATGATGAGCGTGAAGAAGATAATGGAAGCCAATGCGGTTGCAATTGCCGCTACCAGCGTTGTTGCTAAGGTGAACCCGACGTCCCCATCCGGCATCAACCAAATGAATCATCCAACCTCAGATATGGTAGGCAAAGATTTGGGAAGTACGGGCGGCCCCCATGATGTGCAAATTCCAAACGAGCACGCCTTCCCGCCATATGGCTTGCCTCTCAACTATACGCCACCCAATGTGGCGTACACTCCCAATAAGAATGTCAATAACTCCACTCCTATACCCATTGAGAGCCAGCAACCCCAAACTAATCATGCACATGTCTCTTAAACCGTGGAAGAGACACATGAAATTCCCCACCACAATCTAGCCGACTTTGAGCCTTGGCTTGGATATGCCACTGAAGGGCAAGCAGTTGGTGGTATACCCCTTGAAAACACTTCGGAAGGCCCTCAGTATCACCCCCAGCTACACCTCTTGCATTCCACAACAAGTAAAAACCCTCGTGCTATGGCAGAAATGGAAAAGTTGGATCATTTAGAGGAAAGGCTCAGGGCCATTGAAGGAGGTGAAGATTATGCCTTTGCTAACCTAAAAGAGTTGTTCCTAGAACCCAATATCATCACCCCTCCCAAGTTCAAGGTGCTGGACTTTGACAAGTACAAGGGGACTACTTGCCCCAAGAACCATCTAAAGATGTATTATCGGAAGATGGGGGCATGCGCAAAAGATAAGGAATTACTGATACATTCCTTCCAAGAAAGTCTTACTGGGTAGCTGTTACCTGGTACACTAACTTGGAACCTTCCTGAGTCCATTCTTGGAAGGACCTAATGGTTGCCTTCGTTAAGCAGTGTCAGTACAATTCTGATGTGGCTCCGAATAGGATGCAACTACAGAACATGTGCAAAAAGGGGGCACGAATCTTTCAAAGAATACGCCCAAAGATGGAGAGACTTGGCAACTCAAGTAGCACCCCCAATAACAGAGAAAGAGATTATCACAATGATAGTAGACACGTGACCGGTGTTCTACTATGAAAAATGGTGGGTTACACACCTACAAGTTTTACAGATTTGGACTTTGCCAGCAAAAAGATCGAAGTGGATCTGAAAAGAGGCAAATTTAATCATCCTGCTTGGACGAATGAGAAAACTGGGGCAAATAAAGAGGGTGAGGATAGGGGAGAAACCCATGTTGTGACTGCCATTCCTGTACGGCCAAGTTTCCCACCAACCCAACAATGTCATTACTCAACCCTTCTCCTTACCCACCACCCAGTTATCCACAAAGGCCATCCCTAAATCAACCACAAAGTCTGTCTACCGCACTTCCAATGACGAACACCACCTTTAGCAAAACCAAAAACACCAACCAAGAAATGAATTTTGCAGCGAGAAAGCCTGTAGAATTCACCCCAATTCCAGTGTCCTATGCTGACTTGCTCCCATATCTACTTGATAATTCAATGGTAGTCATAACCCTAGCCAAGGTTCATCAACCTCCATTTCTCCGAGAATACGACTCGAACGCAACGTGTGCTTGTCACGGAGAAGCCCCGGGGCGTTCCATTGAGCATTGTAGGGCTCTGAAGCGTAAGGTGCAAGGTCTAATTGATGCGGGCTGGCTGAAATTTGAGGAGAATCGCGTGTAAATCCTGACATTGACAAGAGATGCCACACATGGGGCAATTTTGAAGGCTGTTGTTAGGTGTCTCTAATGACTCATCAGGATTTTCAAGTTTATGCCATTATTGTAAAACACAGTTACAATGTTAAATGAAATGGATAAAGTTGATATCTTTGTCCCTCATCCTCTCACAAACGCATGTTTGCTTATTCAACTTTCACTGGAATGTGGGTGCAAGCCATTGGTCTATTTGCTCAAGTGACCTGCGCTCCTGAGTGTTGACTTCCAAGACTGTTCAATCAGAGATTACTCGTCTTGCACGTTGGTGGGGGTGCCGTAAAACAACGAGTAAAGTTCAAAACAAATAAGTTTCAAAATAAAAAAATAAGTTTCAAAATAAAAAATAAAAAAGGGAAAGCATTTGATTGACTGTGTTTTCAAGACGTTCATGTGACCTCATTCCGAAAAGTTTGTCTTTTTAGAGAGAAGTGAGTTATCAAGAATAGGATGTTGGACTAATGGCCTCAGAAGGGAGGGGTTGAATTAAGATGCAAAGACTATTCCCCAATTGAACTATCACTCTTTCTTTTTGGATTAACAATGCACCCTTAACATGAATTACTCAAAAGACAATTCAAAATAAACTTCTTTAAAGCAAAAGATAAATAGCAATAAATAAAAGAAGTTTAAAGGAAGAGAGGAATGCAAACTTGATTTATACTGGTTCGGCCACTTCCCGCGCCTACGTCCAGTCCTCAAGCAACCCACTTGAGATTTTCCACTCTCTTTGTAAAACTCCTTTTACAAAGTCTGAACCACACAGGGACAACCCTTCCCTTGTGTTCAGGAATCCTCTACAACAAGAGACCCACGGTCTCTTAATCCCTTTTCAGAAATAAGGAGAAGAAATCTCTCTTAAAAGAGATAGATTGTACAATGAAGATCAATCAAAATTCCTTATTGAATATGCAAGTGGTTGACCAAGGAATCTTTTTGAGAGGATAAGACAGTTCAGTTCAGAAAAACTCTTAATCTTTTGAGAGGATAAACTTTTTGGGCAATGAAAACTCTCTTTAAATTCGTGTTTCCAAGTCACCTTTGATGGCCATTCATAAACCATTTGAATAGATGTGACTCTTGGAAATTATTTTCTAAAAATCTCCTCTGGTAATCGATTACAAGACTTGTGTAATCGATCACAGGCTTTAAAATTTGAATAAATTGCTGGTAATCAATTACCATCCATGTGTAATCGATTACACATTATAAATTTTGAATTCAAATTTCTAGTGACTGTTATAAACATTTTCAGCTGCTGGTAATCGATTACCGGAGAGCAAATCTCAATTTGAAATGATAGAATTCTTTGGTCAAACCTTTTGTTTTTTCAATTTGGAAACTTCTTCCAAAAGATTCTAGAAATCAACTTGATCATATATCTTGATTTTCTTGGATTCTTGTCTTGAATAAAACTTAGAAGCACTTGATCCTTTAGCATCATCAAGACATCAAAACATCTTGCTTCTACATAGGAGTCATTTGACTTAATCCATCAACTAAAAAATCCTTCAACTATTTCTCGTCCTTGGAAAATTCTTTTTGCAAGAATCAACTGCGTCTTTCATTCTTCCTCACTACGAGGTTGTGAAAACAAGACAACAATTGGTACCTCTAAGCCCTACACTGGGGCAATGAAAGGCCCCATGCATAAACCTCAAACGAACCTAGGGGCAGATTAGAAGTTCTCACTCAATAGGTTCCCAACTACAAGGTCATGACGAAAGATAACAATTGGTACCTCAAAGCCTTACACTAGAGCAATGAGGGGCATCGTGCATAAGCCTCAGGTGAACCTAGGGGCAGATTAGAAGTTCTCACCCATCGATGTTTTTTTTTTAAAAATAAAAAAATAATAATAAAAAGGGGACAAACCCTGGAATTTCAATGGATTGATTAAACATCAAACGACTCCATTGTCGTCACTCCAAAATGGTTAAATGACTAAATCAAACAGAACACACACTCTGAGGGAGTTCTCGAAGAGATTTGCAAAAGATAGGATAAGGTTGCATGGACTATCACCTCTTTCAAAAGGACAGTCAATCTGTGTTTTCCAAAAAATTAAATCAAAATCAAAATCACAAAATAGGGAAAGAATGTCATGAACATTGTACAAACTTTCCATTACATTGCATTGTTTCATATGAAGTCTGCATTTACCGCATTTCAAGACAAAAGTTGCATGCATCTGCATCCCTAAAAAATCATGTTAACTGCATAGATTTCCTACATCTAATATCCAGTCGTGTGGATTTGGGATGACCGACCCTCTCGATGAGTCGATCTCTTGCTTTCTCATAAGGGTGAACCCTTGGGTACTAGTACCCTCACCTCCAGAGGACTACATGTCCTTTTCATCAGAGGACTGCATGTCCTCACCTTCGTAGGGCTACACGCCCTCACCTTCAGAGGACCACACGTCCTCACCTTCAGAGGGCTACACGCCCTCGCCATCAGAGGACTGCATGTCCTCACCTTCAGAGGGCTACACGCCCTCGCCATTAGAGGACTGCATGTCCTCACCTTCGTAGGGCTACACACCCTCACCTTTAGAGGACCACACGTCCTCACCTTCAGAGGGCTACACGCCCTCGCCATCAGAGGACTGCATGTCCTCACCTTCAGAGGGCTACACGCCCTCGCCATCAGAGGACTGCATGTCCTCACCTTCGTAGGGCTACACGCCCTCACCTTTAGAGGACTACACGTCCTCGCCAACAGAGGGCTGCACGCCCTCACCTTGAGAGGACTACACGTCCTCGCCAAGAGAGGGTTGTACGCCCTCACCTTGAGAGGACTACACGCCCTCACCTCTAGAGGACTACACATACTCGCCTTGAGAGGACTACATGTCCTCACCATCAGAGGGCTGCACGCCCTCACCTCCAGAGGACTACACGTCCTCGCCTTGAGAGGGCTACCCGCCCTCGCCTTGGGTACTAGTTACCCTCACCTTCAGAGGGCTACACGCCCTCGCCATCAGAGGACTGCATGTCCTCACCTTCAGAGGGCTACACGCCCTCGCCATCAAAGGACTGCATGTCCTCACCTTCAGAGGGCTGCACGCCCTCACCTTGAGAGGACTACACGTCCTCGCCATCAGAGGGCTGCACGCCCTCACCTCCAGAGGACTACACATCCTCGTCTTGAGAGGGCTGCACGCCCTCACCTTTAGAGGGCTACGTGTCCTCATTTTTAGTGTGCTCCACATCTGCACCTTAAGAGAATTTAAGGTCCTCTATCCTTAAATGCTTAACCGAGACTTGCACTCCCGGTTAAGGGACCAGTAGTTTCCTTTTAACGGTTCCTGGGCCACCCCCTAATATTGGAGGGCGACCAACTGTGCAAGCACAACCAGAGAGGGAGGCTATCACGCAGCTACTATGCATACCAGGGCAAGATTTCACCCGGGCCGCTGCAAAGAGACGAGTGTGGATCATGCGCACCAACATGACCACTCTTACACAGATATAAATGACGTTGTTACTTAGCAACATTCTGCCCAGTGATCGTAATGCCGATCTCCCCCTGCGGAAGTATCAGTTGGTCTGTGCCGTCCCGACATAGGTAGGTATGCATTATTTCCAACTAATTTCTAATGCCAACTACTATTTGCAGGGATCGCACCCACAAGACACCCAGTGGACCCGGAAAAGTCCAACAGGGCCCTGGGGTTTCCAGCTCTGGTTACGGGCCTCTATCAGTCCTACAAGGTGCCCGTACCCCCCCGACAAGGTCACGTCATCATAGGTAAGTATGCACATCACTCAACTGATTTCTGATTTCATCTATTGCTTGCAGGGATCGCGCCTGCAAGACACCCAGTGGACCCGAAGAAGTCCAACAGGGTCTTGGAGGGTTCAAGCTCTAATTACGGGTCTCTGTCAGTTCTACGGAGTACCTGTCACCTCCAGCAAGGGCATCAGGCCCCCTACTAATCGAGCTTTCATCAAGAAGTACTGCGTCTCCAGGCAGGCGCAGGGCGAAACACCACAGCAGCCTGGGGATGGCCGGCAGCGGGCAACAGACGCACCGCCATCACCTCTAGAGTTCACCTCTGCTCATCCACAAAAAGGTTTGAGTATTGCCTACACCACATGGCCGACCAATAGGCGACCAAGTCCAAAGCCAAAGGTAAGCAAAGTACTAGGTCAGTGACCGACAAGTCATAAGGCGTCCAGCTCAAGACGTTAAAGAAGCGCTACTAGGAGGCAACCTAGTACCTTTTGAATCTATGCTTGTTATTTGATCACTTTTTATAGTAGGACGCACCTAGTTGCTCATGATCCTGGGAATTTAAATAAAACAAGCGCAAGCTCGGAAGGTAGTCATACCTCACAAAATATATATATGTATGTTTAGGTAGTGAAAATACCTTAGATATGCATGTATGTAAACAAAAAAAACACTTCACAAAATATATATATATATGTAAGTTTAGGTAGAAAGATACCTTAGATATGCATGTATGTAAACAAAAAATACTTCACAAAATATATATATGTATGTTTAGGTAGAAAGATACCTTGGATATGCATGTATATAGCAAAAATACCTTACAAAACATATATATGTATGTTTAGGTAGCAAGATACCTTGGATATGTGTGTATATAGCAAAAATACCTCACAAAAATATACACATGTTTAGGTAGCAAAATACCTCATGAAAAAAAATGGAAAAAAAAACAAAAAAAAAAACAAACAAGAAAAAGAAATAAACAAATGATAATGATAAAAAAAAGGAAAAAAAAAGAAAAATAAGTTGTCTGGCTGAAAAACCAACATGCTTGTGAAAAGAGATGACTTCCAACTCTTCTTTGAAAAAAAAAAATTCGCTGATCATAGCTAGTTTTTGAAAAAATGTGTGTACACCTGAAGGGTGAATGCTGTGAAATTTTCCCGAGTACCCAAAATGGACTAGGATGAATGCACAAATTGATAAAAGAACATATTTTGGAAACATTGGGTTGATTTAAAATAGAGGAAATGAATCCTGAGCCCTAGCATCACATGACCATAAAAATTTGACACTTGAGTGTCCGCATAGGTGCATGCATGACCAGTTTTGCATAAAATTTCCAAATCATCATCTTTGCATTTGTGTCATGGAAATAATGTGGGGCATCCCTTTTATCCTTGAACCAAACCAAACCCCGCCATGTATTATGTCTAGCCATTCTACAAGCTTTGAGCCAAAATCCTGACTCACCATAAACCTTGACCTAGGGTGAGAATGTCAATCCTTACCCTCGGAAGCAAAAAAGAAAAGAAGGAAAATTTCCAATCAAAGAGAAAGCAAAAAGAAAAGAAGGAAAATTTCCAATCAAAGAGAAAGCAAAAAGAAAAGAAAGAAAATTCTCAATCAAAGAATGGGAGAAAGTAAAAAAGGAAGAAGAAGAAGGAAAGAAAGCTCCTGATCAAGGATCGAAAGAAAACAGAAGAAATGTGCAGAAAGGTCTTTGGACCGGACAATATCTGAACAATACAGAATTGTCACCAAATGAACGAAAAGAAGGAAAGGAAACCATGACCTAAAGTGGTCTTCTCCCTTTAATTGCCAACCAAAATCTTGTGTGCTAGCGACTTTTTCGCCCCACACTAAACCAAAACAGAAAAGGAAAAAAGCCAAAAAAGGGCCAAAAAAAAAAGAAGAGGTCAAAAGCCGAAAAACCCACCAAAAGAACCCGTTTCCAAGGGAAGTCCTATTGATCCATGATCACGCATGTAATCTTTGATTTGATAGGAAATGATTTGTAAAATCAAGTCATGACATATCTATGGTTCGGAATTAGGATAAAACACTTACCTGTGCGAGATTGATACACTTTGAGTGGATTTCTTCTATTTTTGTCGAACCCAGTGTTTCCTCTAAATGGTCATTTAGAAACGAAATGCTAAACATCCAAAATCTCATTTATGGTTATGAGAAAATTTCATCAGCATACTCTCCTTCCCCGGTAAACGCATTGTTTTTCACTCAAAAAAGGCATATGCTGCTCTAATCAGTTGGAATATTTGTCTCTTTGCTAAAGCATGTTTGCATTTTAGTGGAGAAAACACCGAGTCTTTTTCAAGTCTTACAAGTTATCCAGAACTACGTAGGTCTGAGTTCCTCATTTGAGGATACGTAGGAGCAAAAGCCTTACTTTTGTCGACCACACCGCTTTTTGTTACCATGACCCAAGAGCTGGTAGCCCGCGGAGACACCTTACGGTTATCCGCACCTCGTCATTCAGTGACCCCAAGTGTGATTGATGAGCAAAGGCCAATGTGGTCATCTGCGCCCTTTCCGGAAATGTCAGCATCTTCCGGTGGAGACTTTTTCAAGTCTCACGAGTTATCAAGAACTACGTAGGTCTGAGTTCCTCATTGGAGGATACGTAGGAGCAAGAGCCTCGCTTTTGTCGGCCATCTTCACAAGTTCTGTCATGCTGACACTGGAGTCACGTGACATGCGAAGATACCCAAGTGGTTGTCCGCACTTTCAAAACTTTTTGCTGTCTGTAAGACGAAAAGCCTGACAGCACGCAGAGACTAACGTCGTCTTCTGCGCCCTTCGTCAATCGTGGCCGACAAGCCCGTTGACATGCGGAGATTTACGTCATCTTTCGCGCTCACAAGATCTGTCATACTGACATTTGAGTCACGCTGACAGGCGAAAATACCCGAGTGGTTATCCATATAAACATTCTTTTTTGCTGTTTGTAAGACGAAAAGCCTGACAGCACGCAGAGACTAACGTCGTCTTCTGCGCCCTTCGTCAATCGCGGCCGACAAGCCCGTTGACACGCGGAGATTTACGTCATCTTCCGCGCTCACAAGATCTGTCATACTGACATTTGAGTCACACGCTGACGGGCAGAAATACCCGAGTGGTTATCCGTATAAACATTCCTTTTTGCTATCTGTAAGACGAAAAGCCTGATAGCATGTAGAGACTGACATCGTCTTCTGCACCCTTTGTTCCCCCGGGGACAACAAGTCATTTGGATGCGGAGATTTTATGGTCACCCGCGACTCTCATCAACCGAGAGGAACGAAATTAGTGTCTTATCTTTACTTCCCTTTTATCTCCAATAAAAGACAAGTAAAGAGGGGCAACTGTCATACCCTAATTTCGTCCGGGGACCTTGGCTTGGTGGCATGCAACTTGTATTTGGTCATTTTGAGGTGCTTGGCACCCATCATTAGGCAACTTGTGAAGTTTCGTGATGTGCCGAAAACTGAAAGAAAGTATTGATGCACAATCCGTAAGGTTCCGTGACACACCGAAAATCAAAAGGAAGCATTGTTGCACAATTAGTGAGGTTCCGTAACATTCCGTAAGCAAAAAAAAAGGGATGATTATGTAATCAGCAAGGTTCCGTAACATTACAGAAAGAATTACCAAAAAATGGGGGTGTATTTAGTAAAATGGGGGGTGCAAATAGTAATTTTCGAATCTAGGCCCTTCTAGAGGTAAAGGGGGTGTATTTAGTAAAATGGGGGGTGCAAATAGTAATTTTCGAATCTGGGCCCTTCTAGAGGTTTCTAGGCAATTTCTTGCTTAAGGTTGAAGCAACCTAGCTCGCCTGGGCGAGCTAGGTGGCCACCACACCCCCCATTTTGTTGAAAAATGGGATTCCGGGACACCTGTAATGCTTCCGTAAAATTCCCATAACTCTAAATAAGCATAATTAACTTAATACGGGTGAGACGGAAGAGAAAGAAAGAAGAAAATCAAGTCCTATATGCTTCCGTAAGGCTTCCGTAACTTTTCCGTAAATTTCGAAAGAAGGGGGGTGAACTTATCAAAATTGGGGGGGTGCAAATAGCAATTTCGAAATTTTGAATTGGGCCTTCCAGAATGTTTTTTTGGAGCTGGGTTAAGCAACCCAGCTCGCCTGGGCAAGCGAAGGTCGCCTGTGCGAGCTGGGCGGCAACCTCCTCCCCCTTTTTCCTATAAATAGGCTGAAAGGGGTTGTTCTAAGGATCCCTCAGCCCCCTGGCTGTGTATTTCAGCTGTTTTGGGTGAAAAAAATTGTTTCCGTGAAGAAAATCCAAGCCGAGGTGCTTCCGTAACGCTTCCGAGATGTTTTCGTAAGCAAATCCGTGAAGGTTTTCGTCCGTTCTTCATCGTTCTTCATCCGTTCTTCGTTCTTCAACGGGTAAGTTTTCGAATCCGAGACTTTCAATTCATTTCTTGTTTTTTTAAGCTTTCATCTTTATTTCGTTCATTTTCGATTTCTTTTCTTCCGTCTTTAACGCGCTTTTACCGTTTATTTAAGCCGTTTTCTCACCTAATAAATGATAAAATGAATTTCAACCGATCATTTGTGTTGTAATCTGATTTAATCACTTTTAAAACGAAATCTAACCGATCGTTCACGCTATAACCTCGGTTAAACCAAAAAAAGTAAAATAATAATA
Source organism: Glycine soja (assembly GCF_004193775.1). Lineage (NCBI taxonomy): Eukaryota > Viridiplantae > Streptophyta > Magnoliopsida > Fabales > Fabaceae > Glycine > Glycine soja. The sequence goes on along the minus strand of NC_041017.1, from coordinate 12,177,265 downwards.
AAATAATCAAAATATCTTGAAAAATAATAATAAAATAATCAAAATATCTTTGAATAAAATAAATCAAAAAAATCAATCGGACGTTTTTCTTTGGAAGTTTCCTTGAATGAATTGATTAATAACCAAAGCGAAACTAAGACTAAAATAGACTCACAAATCAAGTTTTGTCCGAAAAATCACTAAAAACCGTTTTAAGGTCCAACGCCTTAAACGGTCCTCTTTACTTTAATCGGTTAACATGGACCGTTCAAAAGCATAAAATCAACATGTAACTTTACCGCTTTTGCAAGAACTACGTAGGTCTGATTTCCTCATCGCAATTGAGGATACGTAGGAGCAAAAGCCCCGCTTTTGTCGACCACCCCAAGAGATCGTTAATGGTCCAATGCCTTAACGTTTCTCTCCTTTCAAAAACAAGAGATCGTTAATGGTCCAACGCCTTAATGTTTCTCTCCTTTCAAAATCAAAAGACCGTTTAATGGTCCAACACCTTAAATGACCTTTTGTTCAATAAAAACATATTTTGCAAAAAAAGACAAAAACAACTTAACCAAACACTTTGTTCCGAAAGAACTATGTAGGTCTGATTTCCTCATCACAAATTGAGGAATACGTAGGAGCAAAGGGAAAACATCCTTGTCGACCACAAAAAATAGAAAAAATATAAAAAGGGTATAAAGGATATAAGGACATAAAAGGGAACGTAAAAATCAAAATCATGTTTGCACATTCGATTAAAGGCTGTCGTCCCTTGTGACGGACGTGTGGGGTGCTAATACCTTCCCCGTGCGTAAATACAACTCCCGAGCCTTTCACTTAAAAGTTCGTAGATCGCGTCTTTTCCGGTTTTTCCGACGTTTTCCTCAAATAAACGTTGGTGACGACTCCGCGCGTATTCCTTTCGTGGAACACGCATCCCGCGAGTCACGCGTCGCCCTCCTGCCGAAGGGTAGGTTGCGACAATAATATATAAGGTTCAAAAAAATACTTATCTTCAATTAACATTGAGTGGGACGAAGAGGAGAATTCTTAATTTAATATGATAGTCTTAAAATTTGATCAGATTCTCTTGTTCTAGCCATTCATATAACTTTTGAATCAAATACATGGCTTGCATGAAATGGTGATCAAAATCTGAAACAAGTACACTACAATGAAGCAGAAGCGCCTTGTCAAGTGGAACTTTCCTGAAGATGTTAGATACATGCTCAATGTGGACGACAATGGTTTTGGTAATCTCAACAAACATGGCCTTGGAGGGCTAGTTTGTGATTAATTAGGGCAATAGACTGTTGGCTTCTATGGAAATTGTGGAGTCTCTCAACCAATACCAATGCAGAGCTCCAATGAATCTACCGTAGTGTGAGAATTGAGTGGCTCTAAGGAATTCGTGATCTGGTGTGGGAATCAGATTCTAAAACTACACTTCACTTTATCGCTGAAGGTTTGGTTTCTATGCATCTCTTCTACCCAATGGTTCAAAATATTCAAGTCTTCCTAGATAAAGACTGGCATCTGCAATTTCAACATACACTAAGAGGTCTATAGCTGTGCAAATTTTCTGGAAAAGGAGGAAGCATTGGAGGCCCATTAGATGATCCTTGATACTTCTCCTTTGAGTCTTAGTTCTAAGTTAATAACTAGCACCCTAGGTGTGATGTTCATCAGGAACAACTAGTTCGGTTCTTTTTTTTGATATCTTTTATTTCTTCCACATAAAAAAATATAATTTTTGGATGTTTTATTAACCATAGTTTACATTATGAGCAACATTTGACATTAATTTGGACTTGTAAAAAGTGGGTAATTACTTGCAATTTTATAAGTGTTAGTATATATTAGGGGTTTCAAAAGTGTGGGTCACAACATGAGGTTATGTAATTGGAAAGTAATTACCAATGGTTACTTTTTCTGAGTCTAGTTACCTCTGGTTACTAATCTAAGTAAGATTGTCTCATTCAATAGTGTAAAATAAGAAGTCTAATTTTAAATGAATTATATCCTAAATTTGGACCATAAAATGTTCATTGGCTAGAGTAAGAATGCTCTCATTTTTTTTTGGAAAGAATTGCTCTCTTATTTTTTGTTTTAGTTTGATTTTTTTAAAATTTCATTTTCATTCATTAAAATATCTATGCTACACCAAGTAAATTGGTCTTTTTGTCAACTTATACACTAATTTAATGAACTTAGAGTGTGCTTGGATAGAAAATTTTAACTGAGGAAAGTAATTTATCAGAAAATTTAAATTTCTTTAATCTAAAATTCATTGTTTGGATATTGTTTTATGAATAATTTAAATTTTTAGAATTTTAAAATAGAATTTTAAATAACTAAAAATGTGGAATTTTAATTTTCTTCTAAAAGTTGAGAAATTAAAATTCTCTTCTTGATAGAAGAATCTTTCAAAACGTTTCCATATTTCCTTTATAATCTTCATTCTCTTTTCCACCTAAAAGTTTCTAAAATTCCATTCTCGAACTCGCGACTTATTTTCTTTCACCTTCACAATTTTAATTTTTTTTATCCAAACACAAAATTTTAAAAATAAAAGATTTTCAATTAAAGTATTTGAAATTCTTAGAATTTAAAATTTTTCAGAATTTTAAATTCCCTCATCCAAACACAATTTTAGTGATATATGGTAAATTGTGAGATATGTCATGTGAGTCCAAATTAATATTGCTAGTACAAAAAAATTGACGGGGATGATTGTTTTAAACTTTGTAAACCATACTAAAACTAAAAGTTGAAAGAAATGACTAAAATTCTATTCTAATCAAGTTTATTTTTTGATAGGCATGACAAATATATAACAGATAAAGGGTGCATATTATAAATACCCTTCTCTAAAGACACCATGCTCAATTGCTCATACTTATACGTACCCAAAGGAAAAACACAACAAAATTAAACAATCTCTCTCATTGATAAAACTCACTGGGTAACCGCGGACTCAGAACAATTTGCAATGGATTCATCTTAGGCAAGGTGATGCCCAACCCTTCTTCCAAATCAACAGGTTCATCCATTGGCACGTGCAAGTCAAACCCTTGGAGCAACCGAGAAAGTGTCAAGAGACACACTTGTGTGGCAAAAGTGGATCCAGGGCAAGCCCTTCTCCCTGACCCAAAAGGCAAGTACTCAAAATGGTGAACCTCATCAAGTTCTCCATTCTCACTAATAAACCTCTCGGGTGAAAACTTCTCGGGCTCTGACCAAAGGCTAGGGTCTCTGTGGAGTTTCCACACGTTTGCAAACACACGTGTGCCTTTTGGCACGTGATAGCCTTGAATGTTGCAATCTTCTCTTGCCTCGTGGGGTACCAATACTGGCCCCGGAGGATATAGTCTTAAAGTTTCTTTGACAATTGCTTGCAAGTAAATTAGGTCTTTGATGTCACGTGCTTCCACCCTTCTTCTTTCCCTACCCACTTGATGGTCAATCTCCTCTTGTGCACGCTTCAAAGCGTGCGGGTTCTTCATCAACATGGCTAGTGTCCATGTCATTGTCGTGGATGTTGTGTCTGACCCCGCTAGCATAAGATTCTAAAAATGCGAGCTGACTTGATCAATGGTAATAATAAAAATAATTCATATCAACTCAACAATAACAGTTACAAGAGAGACAAAACTATTCTTAATTCCCACACCTTAAAATCATTTGGTCTTTGGATATCGAAAAGGAGTTATCCTTTTGATGCATTAAAAAAGGCTTTCTCTTCTTTTAGAACAATGTGAACATATATGATCTCAACCCTAAAAAAAAATGTGAACATTTATATATGATCTCGTATAAAATATCTAAATCTGTCATCATTAACAAAATTTTTGTCCCTAATATTAATCCAGTAATAAATTAGAAACATATTATCTAACACATTAATTATTTTGAACATCTTTTTTTATTGGTTCGAATTTACAAAAAATAATTATTTTTATAAGTCTCATGTCATATTTAATCAATCTTTACATAAGAAACACACTTCTATTTACATGTATAGCTATGTAACAAAATCAGAAAGTAGTTAAAAACTAACATGGGAAGAATTATTCTAAATTATAAAAATAACACGACTATGAAATAAATTGAGTATGTTGGTAAATTATGGGAAATGGAATTGGTCTCTTCAAAAGTTAAGTATCATATTTAAATTTTGTGAATAAAAAAATATGATTGAAAGAAAATTCTTACTAAAAATAATTATGTTAGATTTTTTTAAAAAATTAATCATTCATAAAATTAATAAATATTTTACAAGTCATGGTAATAAAAAAAAATTATAAATAAAACACTCATATGGATATAGTCCTCTCTGTATATATCGTACTTCCTTTTCTACTCATTTTGTTTTATAGTGGGGCAGGTCCCTTCTCTATTAAATGCACTTTCAACGACGACTAAAATATTTTCACTCCCTAAAGACATCTTTCCCATTAGTTGTAAAAATGGTTTTTTTTTTTTTCGTAAGTCGTTGAAGATGTATATAGGGCTGTACCCGATGATGGGAGATTTACTTTTTTACCGTATAGCCTTGTGTATATTAAATGACTTTTTTTTTCATTTATTTTAAAAATCTTTAAAAATATTCTGACCTTCACACTTAATTTGTTCTAGATTTCCAGCCCCATCAAATAGCCATATGATTAAAGTAGAAATGTCTGCTTCGAGTTGAGATGAATCAATCCAACATGTTAGTTATTATTCACTTCACGTGAGAAAAATTAGAGCTGAAATTCTAAGTTTTTCTAAATGAAGAAAACAATTTTGGTTTTATTTGGATAAATTTTCCATAAACACTTGTATACGAAAATAAATAAACTAAATTTTTACCACAAAATAAATTTAACTTATGTATAAATTAAAAACAAATTTTTGGATAAGTTATTGTATAAGAATTTCTATAAATTATCTCATGTATAAGTTACTTTTAACTTAAGAAGAAAAACTTACTTCACTTCTCCTTAATAATATTTTTTAAGTTTATTCAATCAAACTCAAACGTAACCAAACTTAAACTGAAAACATATATTGCAAAAGTTATAACTCCGAAATCAGAATAAAATGCTTACCATAACGTTTGCTTTAATGATAGTATCACGGGTATGACCAGAGACAGAATCATCCTCAATAACAGAAAGCATGACATCAATGAAATCATGTTTCTCCCATGACTTGTTGGTCAGGGTATCACTCTTCATATGCTCTTCGACCCAACCTCCCACAAGGGTGTCCAAATCTTTTGCAATTCGTTTCATATTTTTAAGCACTGTTCCATGCACACCTAACCATCCAAGAAGTGGAATCAAATCCGAGAGAACAAATTCCCCAGATATATGCATGAACTCCTTTATGAGTTTCACTATACCATGTGCCTCTACATCATCCACATCTTGCAAATAACTGAAATACCTGTTGAGTTTGACCAATATGATATATCCCAAAATTAAAAAAAAAATAAAGTGAATTAGTAAAGTGAAATTGATTAATAGTTTGTTTGGATTATCTTTTATTTTCACAGAATCAATTTTAATTTCACGTTGAAAGCCGAAACAACAAACGATTGCTTCCTCCTTTTGAAATTTTCACCATGATTTTGGAAGCCAGAATCAATTCTGGTAGTTTGCAAACACGCTATAAATAAGTGAGAATTATACACGACTTGTATACAAATATCATAATAACACAACTAACTATTTTCAATATACCTTTTCCCTGCAATCATCTTTGTGATCATATTGAAGGTTAAGCGTTCCAACCATTCACTTATTGTGACCTTAACATCACTTTTGCCTCCAAGATACATCCAAAGATCCCGGATCAAAGTATCAATTTCAGATTCATAAACAGGCCTAAGAAATTCGAGGCGGCGAGCCGAGAGCAATTCAAGCATGGTAAGCTTTCTAAGCTTTATCCAATATGAGCCATAAGGGGCAAATCCAAACCCTGCAAAATTGTAACTAAGGTGCACACCATGACTTGACTTTGGGCGTGAGGCCAAGACTTTGTCATTAGTAGTGAAGCACTCTTTTATAGCCTCTTGGTTGCAAATCACAAGCGCAGGGTATGCTCCTAAATGGATTTGGAAGATGGGGCCATACTTATCAGCCAGAGAAGCAAAGATTCTAGCAAGGGGTGTTTTTGCTCCTAGCAAGTGGAGGTGACCAATCAAAGGTAAGGCAAATGAGGGTTCAGGGGGTTGTAGACCCTTGATTTTGTGAATAGTACTGCTTTTTTTCCTCCATATGTTGTAGAGAAGCACAATAGTTATAACTATCACTACAAGTGTTGGTTGTGGAAGGAAATCCATGGTGTGTGATCTGAAGTGGTGAAAGATTGAAGATAAGATTAGATGAGCCACTACAAAACTGTCCTAGTTTTCTTATAGTGTTGTGTAAAATGGAATAGCACACAATTACTACTAGGCTTAAATATAATTTTTTAGATATCAGATTTTTATATTTGCTTTTTAATATATTTTTTTATTAAGTTTCTAATAAAATAATAATTTTATTTTTGTCTTTAATATTTTGTTTTAGTTTTTGATAAATTAGAGAATTTTATTTTACTTTCGACTAATAACAAATGAAATTTTTTATTAGAAAATAAATATAAAATTAACTAATTTATTAGAGTTAAAAAAAGTGTCTAGGATAAAAATTTTTTTTTATCAGAAATTCAATATAAAATAAAAATTTATTAAGGAAAAAAATATAAAAATTAGATATTTATTAAGGATAAAAATATAATTTTACTAGATTAATAAAACTAATTACAAAATAAAAATAAATCTTAGGATCACTACGAGATATTAATGCATTAATTTTTTTAGTTACTAATAGTAATTTTCGTCACTATTACTTATGTAACTAAAATTTCAGTAACAAGTTTTAAAAACTGCATATAAATTGTTTTGTTATTATTGTTAAGCTTTTTTTAATGTATAAAGAGATTTATGTTACTAACTACACAAAAATCATCTTATGCGGGTTTTAAAATAATTAATAAAAAAATCAATAAATTTATTATATATTATATATAATTTAATGGTTTTATGAAAAAATAATTGAGAGTATATTCTAACTTAATTCATAGGGAAAGCGAAAGAGGAAAACAACAGGAACATCACACTCAGCTTTAGGCATTGACTTGTTCCGGCTGGATGCGACTTGAAACCATTGAGAGTGATGGCGTTCAGAAATGGGTGAAAAAAATGGTTTAATACAAAGACTTTTTGACTTCTTACGATGATTTAATTTAATCTAACAATTTGTCATCAATCACAAATAATCAGAATTCAGAATAGAAACATGGGTGTAAGATACTAGTAGCTCGGCCCGGTGTTGCCTGGCCTTTTTATTTTTTTATTTTTGAAAAGATTACTACTTTCTTTAATATTTTAAAAAAGTCTTTTCAATTAAGTTTGTATATTTTGAAAATTGAATTTATTTAGTAAAATAAAAATGAATGATAAGTTGTTATTATTATTATTATATATGTTCACAATCATTTGGATTTGATAAAGAATAAATAATCATTTTTATTTCTTATATTTAGTAAAATTGTAAAAGTTATCTGCATTGACACGTAATTTTTAAACAATTTTTATTGAATGCAGTTGTGACTTTTGTGTTTAGATTTTGCATCACAATTCGAGTTTTATTCATCTATACACTAGAAAAAGGCAGTTCGTTTCTTCAAACTAGAAAAATTCTTCATGTGACGAACATAAATTTATAAACTCAATATATAGATTCTTTACAATAAATTTTAATTGACTGAAACAAAATTATAATATCATATATAAAGCTTTGTTGTGTTTTGCTTTACAAGGATCCGTTGATGAATATTATATGGGATAAAATATTCAATTAGGCCTAAAGGACACTTAATTTATCCAAACCGTGTATTCTCTGAGTCTCATACGCACATATTTTGTACGATACGTCTCACTCTTTAACATATATAAATGATGAGTACCATTCGATCATGATTATATCATCAATAAATTAACTTAAGGTTAATTATTTGATTAGAAGTATCTAAGTAAGATTAAGAGGTCTATTACTTAACCGGTAATAAGGACGTTTAGGCCTAGTAAGATTAGTATAAAAAAGGGTGAACCCCTTAGGTAAGAGGACTGATTTACTCTTGAATATTTACTATATATCGTCTACAACTCTCAACCCAACCCTAACTTAAGCATTGAAGTTCCTTTTCCAGGTAGCCCCCCCCCCCCCCCCTTAGCCCACTCTTTCGAACTCACACGCACCTGAGAAAACCCTTCGGCATAGTTGAAGATCCTTCGGCGTAAGGATATATTACTAGAAAATAGACTTTTAATATCGGTTATAAATCGATGTTGAAACTACTGATGCTAAAAGTATCAATTTTAACATCGGTTAAGAAACCGATGTCGTACAGTAAGAAACACTACTAAAAAAAGGCTTTCTACATTGCCCTATTAACATCAGTTATTGCTAAAACTGATGTTAACGAAAGCGCAGTGGCATTTTTGTAATTAAATGGAGTTACTTAACATCGGTTATAGCAAAACCGATGTTAACTACTTGATGTTAACATCGGTTATTTAAAAAACCGATGTTAATATGATGTTAAGATGAATATGGTAACATCGGTTTTGCCAAAACCGATGTTAACTTCATAGAGTTAACATCGGTTTTGAGAAAGCCGATCTTAAGGAGTTGATTTTAACATCGGTTTGTTAAAAAACTGATGTAATGTATTTTATGTTAACATCAGTTTTTACAAAACCGATGTTAACTATATTCAGTTAACATTGGTTATCCATAAAAAACTGATGTTGTTATGTTTATAAGTTAAAAATTGAGATTTCACAAGCCGCGCGCGCTCGAAAACCTTGCCCTCCCTCTTCTCTTTGTCACCGTGAAATCGCTCTTCTCTTTCTCCTCTCGCCTGAAAACTGCCGGAAATCGCTCCCTCGACACCCACATTGTCCTCGCTCGAACCCACAGAACCCCTTACACTGTCGGAAAACCCACATTGTCCTCGCTCGAACCCACAGAACCCCCTACACTGTTCTTGGAAGTCTGGCTCGAAGAAAACCCAACATACACTGTTGCTACTAGGGTGCTGAAACAGTCGTGGGTGCTTAAAGCTCAAAGCTTTCTCCGCGAGGTACGTAGGTCAACTTCGTCTATGCTAAGTTTTCGTGGGTGTTCATGTTTTATTGATGATAATAATAATAATAATAATAATACGTCTTCAGTTGCAGTATTGCTGATTGAGGTACGAGGAAAGCTTAAAGTTTCGTGTCATTTTGTTAGATCTCACTGCCATTGTCACTGTTTGGGTTCGAGGTAAGCTTGGTCTCTTTTTCATTTGTAGTTTACTTAGGAAACATGTTGAAGTTTGTCTCTGTTAAATCTATAGACTGCTTGGAGCACCAGTAGAGATTACTAGTGATAAGGATCCTGTTATTGTGAGTAATTTAGCTCACTATCTCGTTATTTTGCATTAAACAGGTTCATAACAAGTTACTGACACTTCTTGCAATTATTTTGGAGTTTGGGGCACTTGTTTGGTATGTCACAAATATTCCGAATGCCTTCCATATAAATTTGCTTGATATATAACTTATACCGTGGTGTCTGCACGCATTAAGTTACCATAGCATAAAAATGATGTGGCATAAGCAGGAGTAAGCTTATTTTAGGGAAATTTGTAACATAGATTCAATTATATGTAGGACTAGGGTCAGATATAGTCATAAACAAATTGTCTTTTGGTTCTTTGGTTTTTTTTTTTGAACGGCCAAAAATATATTATATAAATAATAAAAGATACATAGTACCAGTAGTACTACAAGAAGCCACAGTAGGTAAGATCTCCTGGAACAGAAAGGCAAATAAAACTATCCATCATCCCAACAGAAACAACATAAGCCCAGCCCAACAAAACAAACACTACTTAAAAGCCAAAGCCATAGCTGAGGACCATTGGTGGAATGGAACATTAAAATCCTTTTCCCACCCCCTCAGCCAGGACCAAGAGAGGAAAACTGTATTATCCACCAGCTTCGAGATGACAAAAGGTTGATTATTGAAGATAATGTCATTTCTGAGCTTCCATATTGATCTTGTAGCTGCTATCCACCAAATTTTCCACCTTCTGTTGGTATCCTTCAATCCTGCCATGGTAGAGTGCTGAAGCAAATTATCCATAGGCCTACAATGGAAAACTCTAGCTTCCTTAACCCACGAATTAAATTCCCACCACAGAGGCATTACTTTATGGCACAAGAGAAACAGATGAGAGGCAGATTCAGTTTTGTTTTGGCAAAAGGGACAAAGGTCGATTTCAATGTTAACATGCCTCCTAGTTAAATTATCCTTAGTGGGAAGTCTGTCCCACAGAAGTCTCCAGGCAAAAACTAGAGCTCTAGGAGGAATTTTGATGTCCCAAAAGTGCTGGAAACCTAGACATTAATCTTCATCAAGATGCTCAGCTTTGACACAAAGATAGGCAGAATTGGTAGAGAAAATTCCTTTAGGGTCAGCTCCCCAAACCCAAGAGTCTTTCAAACTTGCAATTGGACTAATTGCAGCAATTTGATCAATAAAAGCTGAGGCTCTCCCCATTTCATTATTAAACAGATTGCGCCTCCAAGAAAAGCTCCATTCCCATCCATATTCTCAAAAGGAACCCATGTTTGCCATTGTCTGAAATTTTTGAGATGAGATTTGATATAATTCAGGGAATTTTTCTTTAAGAATTATCCCACCTTCCACCCAAGAGTCTTCCCAAAAAAGAATTTGATCACCCCTACCCAGCTTCCAAATGAACTGCTTGGAGACATCAACCATACTGCTGTGATTGATAGTGGACCTCAAATCAGGCCACCAGTATGAGAAATACTGCCTTGTGGGCCCCTCTTCTAAGCCTCTCCAACCCCTGTACTTTGAAGTCAAAATTCTGTTCCACAGTTGATTCTGAAACATCAGCCATTTCCATTTGATTATGAGAGCTTTGTTGAAAGCTTTGATGTCTTTAACTCCCAATCCTCCCCTTTCACTAGCAGCACACACTTGACTCCAAGCCACCCAAGCTATCTTCTTCCCTTCTTGATTACCACCCCAAAGAAAATTTCTTTGAATGGTAGTGAGCTTGTTAATCACTGCTAAAGGAGCCCTAAAAAAAGACATGTAAAACAAGAGCAGAGCTGTTAAGACAGCATTAATTAGAGTGATTATGCCAGCCATTGATATACTTCTCTGCTTCCATTTGTTCAATCTAGCCTCGAATTTGCTGATTATAGGCTCCCACACCACCTTCCTTCTCGGATTGACACCTATAGGCAGCCCTAAATAACAGAAGGGAAGATGCAGGGGGCCACAGTTCAAGAAATCAACAGCAAATTTGATCCACTATTCAGATTGTCCAATTGCTCTGAATTGGCTCTTAGCAAAATTGATTCTCAGGCCAGAAGCTATTTCAAAGCTTCTAAGAATAGCCTTGATAACTTGAATATTATCCATAGAAGCTTCCCCAAAGAAAATGGTGTCATCCGCAAACTGAAGGATATTCATTGGTACTTGTTCTTCCCCACCATAAAGCTGTGAAATAAGTTTTTAGACATTGCTTCCCTCATCAATCCTGTTAAACCTTCAGCAACCAAGTCAAATAATAAGGGGGCCAAAGGATCCCCTTGTCTCAATCCTCTTTGAGGCTTAAATTCATCAGTTGGACTTCCATTCACAAGGATGGATATAGAGGCTGATGTGAGGCATCCCTTAACCCAACCAATTCACCTGTCATGAAACCCCATTCTTCTCATCATATAAAAAAGGAATTGCCAAGACACAAAGTCATAAGCTTTTTCAAAATCCACTTTAAACACCAAGCACAATTTCTTTAGCCTCCTAGCCTCCTCAACAACCTCATTAGCAATCAAGACTCCATGCAACAACTGTCTACCCTTAACAAATGCTGACTGTCTTTCATCAACAAGGTGATTCAATACCTTACTAAGCCTATTAGATAGGACTTTAGCAATAATTTTGTAGACACAACCTATGAGGGATATGGGTCTGAAATCACTTATATGTCGAGGATCCTTGAGCTTAGGGATAAGAGCAATGAATGATGAATTGAGGCCCTTAGGAAAAGCAGCATTCATATGAAATTCTGCCAAAAACCTTAAGAACTCAAGTTTCAGCTCATTCCATAAATGCTTAATAAATCTGAAATTAAACCCATCTGACCCTGGGCTTTTGTCATTGCCACAAGCCCACACTGCAGAAGATATCTCCTCCTCTTTAAAAGGCTCAACCATCATATCTCTCTGGTTTGGAGTCAGGACATTAAAAGAAATTCCATCTAGATTGGGTCTAAGCAGATGAGGTTCAGAAAATCTTCTCTGAAAATGCTGCATGACTTTAGCCTTAATCATGTTAGGGTTTTCTACCCAAGAACCATCAATCAACAGCCCCTTCAAAGCATTTATCCTCCTGTTGTAATTAATAATTCTGTGAAAATAAAAGGTGTTGTTGTCTCCCTCTTTGATCCACTTGCTTCTAGATTTCTGTCTTACAAAAGACTCATGGAGAATAGCCTTTTCCCAAAGATCAGCTTGAGTTTTCTTGAGCTCCTGGACTTGCTGATCAGAAGGTTGTGCTGATAGTGAGTTCTCCAAATCATTTAGCTTTTGCTGAATCTTCTTGACTTTGTTACCCAAGTCTCCAATATTATCTTTACTCCAGTTTTTCAGCCTTTGCTTGAGGATCTGAAGTTTGCTTTTTAGAACATATCCACCCCACCCCTTAGGCTGAGATTCAGACCAGCAATTCCTCACCACATTCTGATAGTCTTTATTCATTAACCAACCATCATAAACCTTAAAAGGCTTAGGGCCCCAATCAATGCATTTAGAATACATAATGATAGGACAATGATTAGAATAATTCCTTTCAAGGATAAATAGAGAGCTATCAGGCCACTTAGATAACCATTCATCAAAGATCTACACTCTATCCAGTTTGCTTTTACAGGATCCATTTGGCCTAAACTAGGTAAAAGGCTTACCCACACAAGGAATGTCATCAACCTCCATATCATGTAGCCAATCATTGAATTCAGTTATAAGGTTAGAATCTGAATTACTATGATTGCTATGCATTCTCTCAGAGGGATGTCTAACACAATTAAAATCCCCTACAAGACACTAGCAGTCCACTTGGGATTGAAGCTTCCTTCTACTCAAAGACTGCCATAACTGTCTTTTACCTTCTATATCACAAGGAGCATAAATATTGGCCACAACCACTCTTTGCATATCAACCATCCAAACCCCTTCCAGCAGAATCAGACCCTTTTCTGATAGTTTAAAGTCAACCTGGAAATTGTTATTATTCCAGACACATAGCATCCCCCAGCAGTATTCACAGCTGGATGTCATTCCCAAGCAAAATCTGGGTGGCCCCACAAGGCCTGACAAGCTGCCTTATCAAAAGAGTCCCTCTTAGTTTCTTGCAAACAAAGAAGATTCACCTTAAGCTTCCCAACCAAATTCCTGATAGAGGCCCATTTAATACCTATACCCAGCCCTCTAATGTTATAGGATAAGATATTCATGTATGAGCTTTCCTATTACCCAACTCCATAGCTTCCTTTTTGTCTCTGGATTCCATATTAGCATAGTGTTGAATACAATCAGAATGTTCTGTTTCAGCCTCCATGCCTATTCTTTTTCCCAAATTCTATAGTTGATGAGCCTCCTCCATCACCTCTGTGTTACATATAATCTTACTTTTTAACCTTCTCTCTGCTTCAAGATGGTTCTAGTTTTGGGCCTTGTCACATTTATCAATAGTGGCAGCCAAGTCATTATCTTCTTCTTGTAGCTGAAGTTGATCTTCCACAGGTTGCAACATACGGGGTTTATAAAGGGGGTGTCTTTGTCTAACATAAACTTTGGAGTAATTATCTGGGGTCTGTTTAGGGGGTTGGGTTGTAGGACAAATTTCTTCCTTATTACACCTCTCAAATTTCGGGAGTGGGCCCATGTTATGGCTTGGCCCAACACCAACTCAAAGAGCTTTATTTTTATGTATTAATAAATGAGACTGTATCACAAGATCATAATAAATTTGCAAGTGTACATAAACCTCAGCTGTTGAGAACAAACAGATCAATGAGAAATTAAAAACAAAAGGAATCCAAATCAAATTTGAGGTTTCAGAAAACAGGAACACACGTTTTTAGCATTGTCCTTTGGTTCTGAAGAGAGGCCAAACAATTTTAAGACAACCAATTAACTTGACAAGGAGTGCATACAGTACAGGTAAACAAGAATCCTATGTGTAGCTATATAAACCATGAGACAAATAATAAGAGTGTGTAAACAAATCGGATTCAAAATACCAATTGGTATATCTGTAGCAAGTAAAAAACAAGAATTGGAATAAATAGAGAACTAAACTTGGATTATGAATTATGAAATGAAAGAGGAACTTACAAGAATAATAATAAGATTGAAAGGAAAAAAGAAATAAGAGAAGGGTAGTTTGTGTAGGCAATATAGAGTTCCAGGGAAGAAGAAGAAGAAGAAGATAGGAGTTGTTATTTTAGCTGCTGTAATATAAAATCTATTATTTAAGTACTTGATAGATAAATGCCATTCAATTCGGTTCTTTAACTTTTAAGCTTTTAAAGTGAACCAATTTTATGTTTCAAATCTTAGTTTGTTCTTTTCTTGCTCTTGATGCTCTAAATTCTGACTGTGATGTAATTTAAATGTTGTTGTCTCTCCTATCATGTGTTATTCAGAGTCTATTTTCTTATCATGGATCTGATGACTACATATAATTGTAGTTATGTAGTATCTCCATAATTTTAAATTTATTTGATAGGGATCTGAAGACTGGCTTGATGAGCTTGAATACATTGTTATTATGATGAACTTAGTTCATATATGCAACCAATTTTAGATCTGTTGATAAGGTAGTGTCATACCCTAATTTCGTCCGGGGACCTTTGCTTGATGACATGCGACCTTTCTTTGGTCCTTGTGAGGTGCTTGGCACCCATCATTAGGCAATTTGTGAAATTCCAGGACATGCCGGAAAACCAAAAAAATATTGATGCACAATCCGTAAGTTTCCGTGACACACCGGAAATCAAATGGAAGCATCGTTGCATAAATTAAGTGAGGTTCCGTAACATTCTGTAAGTCAAAAAGGGGATGATTATGTAATCCGCAGGGTTCCGTAACATTATGGAAAGAAAAAAAGTATCGTTACGAAATTCGTAAGTTTCCGTAACTTTACGAAAAAAGAATCACCAAAAAAAGGCAGAGGGAGGTGTACTTAGTAAAAATGGGGGTGCAAATAGCACCCAGGCCCACTTGGGCCCTCCAGAATATTCCTCCAGAAGGTTGTTGCTTCTGGAGGAAGCAACCTGGCTCGCCTGGGCGAGCTGGGCGGCAACCACCTCCCCTATTTTGCTATAAATAGGGGAGGAAGTGAAGAAGAAAAGGGTTCAGCCCCTTAGGCACTTCTCTCTCTTTCGAATTTGCTTGGAAAAATTGTTTCCGTGAAGAAAATCTAAGCCGAGGCGCTTCCGAAACATTTCCGTAACGTTTTCCGTGAAGAATTTCGCGAAGGTTTCGACCGTTCTTCGACGTTCTTCATTCGTTCTTCATCATTCTTCGATCTTCAACGGGTAAGTACCTCGAACCAAGCTTTTCGATTCATTCTATGTACCCGTAGTGGTCCACATTGTGTTTCGTGCATTTTTATTCTCGTTTTGTTTACTTTTTATACCCCCTCTTGACGTGCTTAAGCCATTTTACTTAAGTCATTTCTCGGTTAACTTAAAAATAAAATAAATTTTCACCGAACGTTTGAATTGTATTATCCGTTAACTTCGGTTAAAATAAATTCCGACCGTTCGGTCGTGCCGTAATCACATTGGAAATCAAAAAGAGGTAAAAAATAATATAATAATCAAAAAAAATATTTTAGCAAAATAAAGCGGAAAATCAATCGGACGTTTTCTCTTTGGGATTTCTCATTCTTAATCGAATTGATTCATAACTAAAGTGAAACTAAGGCTAAAATCAACTCGCCTAGTCAAGCTCGTCCATAAAAATAGGCTTTTGAAGTTTGTCATTTCAATTTCTCACTAAGTAAAATGGATCATTTTTAAGGTCCAACGCCTTAAAATGATCACCACTTAAGTAAAAAAGAATCACTTGATAAGAAAGAACTACGTAGGTCTGATTTTCTCATCCCAATTGAGGAATACGTAGGAGCAAAGGGAAACACCCTTGTCGACCACAAAAAGAGAAAAAATATAAAAAGGGTATAAAGGATATAAGGACATAAAAGGGAACGTAAAAATCAAAGTCATGTTTGCACATTCGATTAAAGGCTGCTGTCCCTTGTGACGGGCGTGTGGGGTGCTAATACCTTCCCCGTGCGTAAATACAACTCCCGAACCTTTTCATTTAAAGTTCGTAGATCGCGTCTTTTCCGGTTTTTTCGACATTTTCCCCAAATAAACGTTGGTGGCGACTCCGCGCGTATTCCTTTCGTGGAACACGCATCCCGCGAGTCACGCGTCGCCCTCCCGCCGAAGGGTAGGTTGCGACAGGTAGTTCTATCAATGCAATTGACATATTTTACATAACCAAAACAACTCCTAGATTGCCCTTGCGACTATGAGAAGTGAGAACTAATGATGCATCTTTCTAAGTAGAAGAATGGAAAAAGCTTTCCCTTCTCAACCTAGTTTCTCTTGCCCCTAAACTTCTTAAGTCTGGTGTCACTGAAGATTAGTTTATTGCTGAAGATTGATTCATGCTTGCTGAAATCAATTTCTTACACTGAGAATTCTTTAACAAATGGTTTCCTCAATCCTGTGCCAATTGCCAATAGCTTTGAGCTCCTCATAATTAGATTTGGTGTTGCTCATTGTAGCTCCTTTGATGTAATTAGAATTTAGAACACACACAGAGCTAGAATTAGCTCTTGCCCTCTGAAATAATCTTTAAACTTAGACATGTTTGTTTTGACTAATGCACTTGATAAGAAAAATCAGGAATTGATAAAAAAATACTACTCAAGTAGATTAGTTGGGCTATATGCATTTCATATCCATTGTTTGTTAAATAGAAGCCATGGTGCTATAGCATAGTGGGTTTCCCGCTAAACACCATTTTATGGCTATGACTTTTTGATTTTCTGATGGCATCCGGTTTTATTCAAATGAGTTAGGGGCCCCATGTTCCTTTGAAGTTACTTTTAAAAACATAGCTACTATACTTTATTTTTTCACTTTGGTGATTTGCTATCTTTTTCCAATCTATTGTCTTGAGCCTAGGCTATAAGAGGTAAAGGTCAACGAAAA
Organism: Glycine soja; assembly: GCF_004193775.1. Classification (NCBI taxonomy): domain Eukaryota; kingdom Viridiplantae; phylum Streptophyta; class Magnoliopsida; order Fabales; family Fabaceae; genus Glycine; species Glycine soja. The sequence goes on along the minus strand of NC_041017.1, from coordinate 12,159,874 downwards.
GATCTTTTCGGATGCATACAACCCAGTTCTTAAACCGTTATAGCTTTAGTTTTGTACATCTGAGTACACTAGTTATGGAACCTAGAAGAATGAAAAGAAAGTGAGGATGATGTACACTCTGAAGAACATGGAAGTGAGGCAAAAGCTAAACAGTTAGAATAGTTACAGTTGATTGGGAAGTTAAAGTTGTTAGATTTTATATTAAAGCACCAGTTACTGAATTTTGTTGTTATTGACATCCCCATTCTCTATACTCCACTGTTTAAAGCTAGATTTTAGGTTCCTCAATTTGTTTTTAAGCACAATACTCCCCCATCCAAGTTGCTGGTCACCACACCACACTTCTTTAATCAGTCTTTGATACTCTTTATTTTTAAGCCAACAGTCCATCACCCTAAATGGCTTAGGGCCCCAATCCACCAGCTCTGTTTTCAAAATAATTGGACAGTGATCACAATAATCCTTGTGGAGTACTTGTTGTGAAGAATCAGGCCATTTAAGTAGCCACTGTTCTGAAACCAAGCATCTATCGAGTCTACTCCTCACAGATCCATTTGGCCTACACCAAGTAAATCTGCTACCAAAGCATTTAATTTATGGAATTTCCATGTCTGATATCCAATCATTGAAACCAGAACTATCATATGTGCCCACACTCCTTTGAGATGAGCCTGTTCTTTCATCCTGGCTTCTAATGCTATTGAAATCCCTAAGGAAGCACCATAAACCCTCAGGATTAGAAGCTTTTAACTGCCTCAATTCTTCCCACAAATCTCTCTTCCCAGCAAGATGACATGGAGCATATACATTGACAATGAACAACTTCAAATTGTCCTTAATCCATGTCCCTACAAGCATTAAAAAATTTCTGCCTTTCACCCTCTTGTCCACCTCGAAATCTGAATTGTTCCACATGCAAAGTAAGCCTCCAACTGTGTGTACTGATGGAACACTGTCCCAAGAGACATTAAAATCTCCCCATATGTTTTGGCAAATGAGCTTGGTGAAATTATCCTTCTTTGTTTCCTGTAGGCATACAAGATCCACTTTATACTTTAAATTAAGCTTTATAAAAGCAGCCCACTTAATCCACTTCATCTTATAACAATTAAAGGGTCTGACAGTTTGCTAATACAACAAATTCAACAACCCATCTAATTTTCTTAAACACAAAATAACTAAAAGAAGAAAAAAAGTTAAGCATGCATAATCCAACAGTGCAACAAAGTTTTGAAAAAGAACTAGACAAATTAGGTAATTCGATTTTTTTTGCTACACCTCATAGATAATTAGATACTATGATTCAGTATAGTGATTAGATAAACTTTATATATATATATATATATATATATATATATATATATATATATATATATATATATATATATATATATATATATATATATAAATTTATTAGACATGAATAAGAAATACTAGTCTTAAAAAAATCAGAAGTCCCAATTTAAGTAACTTGGTTTATAGAATGTTTAGTAGTCACATTACTGAATTGTAATTTTTTTTATAAAAAAAGTAGTGTGCAGTTTCTTTATTTTTTAAGTAATAGAAGTAGTATTATGACAACTTTTGAGTGCTAAAAGGCCATAATAATAAGCAAAAGTAGCAGCTACCAAGGTTGAAAGCAAAACTTACTTATGTGAAGAGAACGCTAAAACTAGATAGAGGGAAGGAAATGGATGCAGGACAGAATCAAATATATTATTTTTAATGTCATTTAGCCTTTTTTCATTTAATTTGCTAAACACTAAATTATGCTGCCATACTATTTTCAGATTCCATTAGGAGCGATTTTAGCCATTGTTGATGCTGTGGTCATTGCTGTTTTGAAATTCAAACTGGTCCTGTGGTCATTGCTAGAAAGTCAATTGTGTTGAAGCCTTGAACTTAGGTATTTATATCTTTGATTCGAAAACTAATTTGAAATTGTTGTTGTATGCATTACTGGTATATTTGTAACTTATGCTATGCCTCTCTACATGACCTTTCTTTCATTGGACTGGTATCTTCATGCCTCTCTACATGACCTTTCTTTCATTGGACTGATATCTTTGAAGTATTTACTGTGATTTTAACTCTCAGAACTTGTTAATTGTTAGTGTTGAATATTTTTGTATTTTTATCTACTGCCCTTCTCTATATATATGTTGTGACTGCCACTGCCCTTCTCTCTCTCTTGTATTATCTATATATATGTTTTTTTATTGAACTTTTGGTAGAGAAGATCCCATTACATGCAGCTCCCCACACCCAAGTATCCTTAAACCTATCGTTTAGGTTGATAGCAGCAGTCTAATCAATAAAAGCTGAAGCTATCCCCATCTCATTATCAAAAATAAGTATTTACCTTAAAAATAAAAATAGAAATGAGTATGTACAGGAGTAATGATAATATTAAATTTGAATAAATAGAATTTGATATTGTAATATTTCCGGTTTGAGGTGTTGGATCCTATAAAATAGGGAAATCAGTGTTAGGGACTTATCAGCAGAAACTGAACTCTTGTTCTTCTTTACCGATTTAACAACAGCTCAGCAGTGGTAGTACCCATGAGCCTGCAGAATCTGCACTTTTTTTGCCTTGGCTTCTATTCTCTCCTCACTTTGAATCGGGAGATATTCTTTCCATTCAAGGCAACAAGCAGAAGTTTCAACGAAAGTCTCCTCTCCCACACAGCTACTACCTTCTCAACACTATTGGAATCACCATCATCTGAATAATTCCCTTTTTTCTTTCTCTTTCTCTCACACACCCCCATGATGTCAAAAGTTGTTATTTTCTCTTTATTCCTATCATCAGTCCCGACCATGTCTTAATATTTCTTTCTATCTTTCTTCTTTTTTTAACCTTTTGGAAGATTTTGGTTTAACCTTCCCCTTCACGATTCTCTCTTTTCATTCCCTATTTTGCTTCGCGGCACAGTCATTAGAATAAGGAACACAATGGAAGACAGTATCCTATGCAAACACACAGTGCATCACAGCGTCACCAAGAAACTCATCTCCCCCAAAAAATCATCCCAAACCAATTCTTCAACACACACAGAAACACACACACACACAAACACACACACAGAAACACACACACACACAAACACACACACAGAAACACACACACACCCACACCCACATACACACACACACACACACACACACACACACACACACACACACACACACACACACACACACACACACACACACACACAACCACACACACAGAAACAGACACACACCCACACCCACATACACACACACATGCACACAGACAACCACACACACACACACACACACACACATAGAAACACACACACACCCACACAGAAACACACACACACCCACACCCACATACATACACACACAGAAACACACACACCCACACCCACATACACACACACACACACACACACACACACACAACCACACACAGAAAATACTAACAGACTGAAAATACTACTTATCCTACAAAGGAACACCCCCCTAAAACCTTCGATTAATCTAATGTTTATCTAATTAAGCAACACCTCCTTAATGAATTTGTCCAAGTTCATGAATGAACAACCACTGGGTGTAGTGGCTTCCTCTGCCTTCTTCTTCAACTCCACGATCTTTTGTCTCATTTTCTTTCCTTTCTCTCCCGCCATCATGTCATTCACCAGCTTCTCCACCTCTTCTCTCTTCACATTGGTATCAATTTCAATCCCAATTTCCCATTCGTTGTAGATATATCTGCAGTTTGTTGGCTGATCTGCAAAGAATGGCCAACACAACATTAGTACTCCAGCACAAACACTTTCAGTGGTTGAGTTCCATCCATAATGAGTCAAGAATCCACCAAGGATTGTTCAACACTTGCTCCTATGGACACCAACTTGCTATTAGGCTTCTATCTTTAGTTTCATTCACAAACTCAGATGACAAAATCACTGAACCTCCAATGACAAGGTCAGGCCTAATGATCCACAAAAAGGGTTTCTTGCTGTTGGCCAAACCCCAAGCAAACTCCAAGAGTTGTTCTGCTGACATAATTGTGATACTGCCAAAATTCACATAAACAAGAGATCCTGATTCCTTGGAAGCGTTGATGGCGTCATCGACCCTCCATCCTCGGTCAGACGCCACGTGAAGTGGAAGATGGCCCGCACGAAGAAAACAGGGGAGATGACGATTGAGGCCGCAAAGGAAATCGCTGAGAAGATTGTAAGTCATTATCAACAAACCATTACAATTATATTTCAATATTTTGCAAATGTCATGTACCACTATGTGTTTTCTGTGTAGGATTCCTTTGAGGAGCAAGTGACACAGGGATCCTTCATCCCCCATGGACGTCAGGATGTTCTCGCCGCTGCTATTGGACGTCCAGAGCACCCTGGACGTGTCCGTGCTGCTGGAGTCGGTGTCACCATCAAGCAATACTTTGGATCGGCTCCACGGACATCCCGCAGCTCTTCCTCCATGCCTCCTGAAGAATTGCAGCAGCTGACCCAGCAAATCAGGGACCAGCTAAAGGAGTCCATCACAGAGAGAGTGACGCGGTAGGTCATGGCATCCTTCAGTTAGATGCAGTCCCAGCTTCAGTCACAGATGCAATCTCAGGGACTTGCAGTGCCTCCTGACCCTCTGGTTGGTCCCTCTAGTCCTCGAGTGAGCACAAAGGGGAGTTGTGTTGATCCCTCAGGAAACGATCCTGAGACGGGTGACTCTGATAGGTGCGGCTTGTACGTAGAAGCAGATCCTGCCCGCCTGGTTGCCATGGGGAGAGTTTATGAGGGATCCACTATTGTTCATAACACTCCTTTGTTGCCTGGCCAAGTAAAGGTGAGTGTGGAGGAGGTTACAGATGCAGATGTTCCAGTTCCTGTACCCATTGATGAGGTTTCCTTAGTGGGGCAGGCACTTCACACCTTCCTTGCTTGGCCGACACATCTGGTCAAGTCTTTATCACAACAGGTACTTATTGTCCTTACTATATGGTTCTTCTTTTTAAATTAATTCATTAAGTGTGCCTCAAATTAGGATATTTAACTTTGTTTCATGAACAGGTAGCTGTGTCTCCGGCAAAACCACCTCCAAAGCCCGATCCGGAGGTCGATGATCCGCTTTATCTGATGACATTGACCATCCCAGAGCTTTTCTTGAGGCCTTATCAGGTTAGATGGGATGCCACCGTGTTCGGGGTCTTTAATCCAGATTTCCCCCTCTACATAAAGCACGAAGACCTCTCCGAAATCGCACACAGTGGTCAATGTCTCAGTATATCAGTGTTACAGTTGTGGATTTTGTAAGTCATTTTATATTACTTTTAATTACCTAAGTTATTGCTTTCAATTCATAAATATTTAACTTTAACTTAAAATAAACAGGCATCTCACTAAAACATGTATGCGAGTGGGGAATTCTGATATCTATGGATTCCTCGAGCCACAGTCTATTCAGAGGTCTGGGCAATCGCAGTTTGAGTCTGAAAGTTACATAAAGACTTGGATGCAGAGTTCAAAACGCGATGTCTATCTTGGAGCCTACCTAAATGGGTAAGTCACAAAATAACTGAATTTAATTAATTTTTACTAATGTACTAACCCATATTAATCTCCACTGCAGCGGACACTAGCAGATGGTGGTCATCCTGCCCAAGGAACACCTAGTTGTTTGGTTTTGTTCATTGCATAACAGGCCAAACAAGTACCTTAAGGGGATTATTAATAGGTTAGTGTTCTTTTCAATACATTTGCATTGAAATACCTCAACGTACAACACCTGTTTTTAATTGTTACTCATCTGGAACAGTGCTTTAAAAGGTCTTGATGATGCTCCACAACCTAAATCAAAGGCTCCTGCTAGGTGGATTGTCGTCAAGGTACATCATTTACATAAAACTTCCACTTATATATATTTCTTTATGTGTCTGTACACTAGTTTTTTAATTAATATCCAAATTTCATTATGTATTTAGTGTAATAAACAAAAAGGATGTACTGAGTGCGGCTACTATGTGATGCACTGGATGTCCACCATCATTTTATTTCAAACAAAATCGATTTATTTATAATTCGTATTACATTATTAACTTATTATGATTTATTTCATCATGTAGTATTTTAACGATCCTAGACCATTGGAGCCAGAGAGATTAAAAGCATTGCGGATCCAGTGGGCCAGTTTTATCTCCGAGTTAGAGATCAGGCCTAGGATTTAGGGACATTATCTTTAGCTTTAGTTTACTTTGGTTTAACATTTTTGACATTTTCTATGTAATATGAACATTGAGTTCATTTGATGATTGTTGTTTATGATAAATCAAATATTTGATGTTTATTATCATTAAAACTGCTTAAAAGAAGAATAAAATGTTTATTTGCTATGAATTGGGCTTGAAATTGCATTTGACAAGTACAATTTTGGGTTTACTGTAAAAATAGAAAATACATATATAAAAAAAATACTTGAAAACAACATCGATTATTTACAAAAACCGATGTCGACATGAACCTTAACATCGGTCATACAGAAAACCAATGTTAACTTTTGTACATTAACATCGGTTATTCATACATAACCGATGTTACCGTTTCTATATTAACATCGGTTAATTATATATAACTGATGTTAATGTACATAAGTTAACATCGGCTATCTATACATAACCGATGTTAATGTACAAATGTTAACATCGGTTATCTATAAATAACCGATGTTAACGTTGTACATTAACATCGGTTTTCTATGAATAGCCGATGTTATATACAAAGACGTACAACAAATAAGTATATGCATCATCAACGTTGACATTGGTTTTCTACTGAAACCGATGTTAATGTCATATATTAACATCGGTTCTCTAGAAGAACCGATGTTAATTTATTATTAATATCGGTTCTTCTAGAGAACCGATGTTAATATATGACATTAACATCGGTTTCAGTAGAAAACCGATGTCAACGTTGATGATGCATACACCTTTTTGTTGTAGTTCTTTGTGTTTAACATCGGTTATTTACAAAACCGATGTTATCATATTTATGTTAACATCGGTTTTTGAAAACCGATGTTAACGATGATACATTCAACATCGTCACTTTCAACATCGGTTTTAGAGCCGATGTAGAATGTCCTAAATAACCGATGTTGAAAGTGTAATTTCTAATAGTGAAATAAACAAAAATATGCCAAAAAAGAACATCGGTTTTTTTTATATCAAAATCAATGTTTTTTGCATCTTTTTGTTTTGTTAATATCGCCAAAACCTGCAAATTAAAAACAGAACAAATCCAACCAGTATCCAGGCAATACAAAATTTTATATTCAAATTATTATTGAATAATTACTATAAAATAAAAGAAATAGTTAAAGTAATGAAAACAATAATGTCAATACATAAAATCATCTAAAACCTAAGCTAATTAAACATAACTCTACAATTGTAAAATTCCTTAAACACCTAGTGTTGCATTTTTAACACTTAGAAAACATCTTGCCCACTGAATGTGAATTGCCTTTATTCTCTCTGGTTCCAATGGTCTTGGATCTGTAAAATACTGCATGATATAATAATGCATAACTTAATCCATGTTAATAATAACAACTATAACAAATAAAATTAGTTTTAAAGTAAACAATTGCCATTTCTCAATTATCCTTGAAACCTCCTAGGACTATGGTTGACATCCAATGCATCACGTAATAGCCGCACTCAGTTCTTCCTCTAAGCTTATTACACCAAATTCAATAAGATATTCAAATATTTAAAGTTATCCTAAAATTAGTGTACACAATAATTACATGTCATTTTTAACAGATCAAGCATTGACTAAATGACTTACTTTAACTGGAGTCCATTTAGCAGTTTCCTTGGACTTACATCCTTGATTATTGTTCAATCCCTTCAAAGCATTGGTTAAGAGAAACATGCATGCATATTGTACAATTAAAATATTGATGTCAAATACTAATGATAAAGTAAATGTCTAACAAATTACAACTAACATGTTAATAATTCCTTTCAAGTAGTTGGTGGGCTTATTGTGCAAGGAACCAAACCAGACGACAAGATTGTCCTTAGGACATATAATGACAAATTGCCAATGTTCACTGCATTGGAGAGCATTAAGTTATTATATTGCATACTGTAACGACCCGTCTCGTCGCTACGATATCAACACTCTAAACCGTGAAAATTTCAATTTTTAAATGTAAATTCCGTTAATTTGCTTATGAAAAATGAAAGTAATTTTTCTCAATATACATTCACCAAACAATGCACCATTACTTAAATGAATACACACACACACATATATATATATATATATATATATATATATATATATATGATGTAAGCTCCATTAGAGCTTGTAGGCCTAGGATCTTCTTCATCAATGGATTCCTTTGCTTCTTGAAAGATGAATGGCAGCGGAATGGAGAAGGAAGAAAGGGAGAGGAGACGCCTCTTCAAGAAGAACATGAGTCTAGAAGAAGCTCACCACCACCACCATAGGAGGCCATGGATAACAGCTTGGAGGAAGAAGGAGATGAATGAAGGGAGAGGAAGAGAAGAGCATGAAATTTTATTCTCTAAAAGAGCTCTGAAATGGTAAAAATGTGTTGTAAAAATGTGTTGTTTCCTCTGATTCAGAAGTCATTCTCTTGTCCTAGGTTATGAAGAATTCGTCCCTAACAGTTAACCACTTAATCCAACCCTATTTTAATTTACTAAGAGAAAATCAATTTAGGGCTATCAATATGTGATTAAGCAACACATACACCAATTAACCCCTTGTTCATTAAGCATGAACACAATTTAAGCACAGAGGCAATTAATCGAACACGAAGCATGCACAGATTAATAGAACGCATGTGGGTTAATTGGTGAAGGGAAAACTTCCAGGAAACTACATTATAAACATAACCTCGAAGAGAGTTAAGCTTCATCCTCAAAAGGAAACAACACCAGAAATTTAGCCTTCCAAAATTTCAACCAAAAATAGAAAATGCAATTGAAGCTACAGATAGAAGCGTAAACATAAATGAAACTGGAAATAGAAACGAGAATGAAACTAAGGCAGAAACGTAAATGAAACTAAAGGTAGAAGAAGAAATAAAAACAAAATTGCAATTAGAAGCAGAGAATGGAAAAGTGCATTATGTGAACAGTAACAATAAGCTCAAAAAACGTAAAACCCTAAACCCTATGCTCTGAATAATAGTCTCACAGAATAGCCTTTACACGAATCTCAAGGCTAATATTTATAAGGGTTACTCAGAGTCACTGGGCCCTATTACATTATTCTGGCCCAAAATGAAATAAACATTGAACAACATAAAATAAAATTGGAATCTCCTAATTAAAAATTATCTAAGGTAAACGTTGCTTTATTTGCCCTCTTTAAGTCCACGACCAAAATCCAGATTAAGCCCAATACTTCATTAATTCCTGAAATTAGATTGAAAACATCAAATTAGCTGAATGAGCCCAAGTAATAAAACTGCCTAATTAATTTGACAATTAAGACTAATCAGCAATTAAAATGGTGCAAAAAGGGTTAAGAAATAGGAGAAAATAATGGCACATCATTCAGCCCACTAATCCAAGATCAATTTCAAGATTCTCCACTAAGTGTGCTTAGGTGTCATGAGGCATGTAAAGCATGAAGAACATGCACAAAGTGTGACTATATGATGTAGCAATGGGGTGTAGTAAGCAAATGCTCACCTCCCCCTCTAAAATTTAATTCGATTGGACTTCTACCAATTCAATTAAATTTATTTCCCAACACACACATCAAATATTCACTTAGTGTATGTGAAATTACAAAATTACCCCTAATACAAAAAAGTAGTCTAGGTGCCCTAAAATACAAGGGATAAAAAATCCTATATTTCTAGGGTACTCTACCTACATTATGGAGCCCTAAATACAAGGACCAAATATAATGACATCCTAGTCAATATGTACAAAGATAATTGGACCCAACCTTGGCCCATGGGCTCAGAAATCTACCCTGAGGCTCATGAGAACCCTAGGGCCTTCTTCAGCAGCTCTAGCCCAATCCTCTTGGAGCCTCTTGCTCATGGCTCTAGTGACTGGTCCCTTCCTAGGGAGGATTGCATCATCCCCTCCCCCTTGAAGGGGATTTGACCTCAAATCTGTTAGTTCGTCCTCCTCAATATCAACTCCACCTGCAAAAGGAATTAAATTAGAAATGTTAAAAGTGATGCTGACTCCATACTCTTCTGGGAGGTCCAACCTATAGGCATTGTTATTGATCCTTTCCAAAACCTGAAAAGGTCTATCCCCTCAGGGGCTAAGCTTGGATTTCCTTTTAGTAGGGAATCTATCCTTCCTAAGATGGAGCCAAACCCAGTCACCCTCATTAAGAACTAGCTATTTTCTTCCTCTATTGCCTTTAGTTGAATACACTTTTTTGGGTTCTCTATTTGGTTCTTAACCCTCTCATGCAACTTCATTACAAACTCTGACCTAGATTCCCTTTCTTTATGTATAAAAGAAGTGTCTAGTGGGAGGGGAATGAGGTCTAACGGTGTTAGGGGATTGAACCCATAGACAACCTCAAAAGGGGACTGCTTGGTGGTTCTATGAACCCCTCCTATTGTAGGAAAATTGTACATGAGGAAGATACTCATCTCAAGACTTATGGTTGCCTTTTAGAAGAGCACTTAAAAGAGTGGATAAAGACCTATTCACTACCTCTGTTTGCCCATCAGTTTGTTGATGACAAGTGGTAGGGAAAAGAAGTTTAGTTCCTAGCTTAGCCCATAAGGTTTTCCAAAAGTGGCTAAGGAACTTAGCATATTTATCTAACACAATGGTCCTAGGAAGACCCTGGAGAGTTTTGAGATGTGGGAAGCATCGTCCACCTTGTGGCATGGTATAAAGTGTGCATCTTGCTAAACCTATCCACCACCACAAAGATAGAGTCTACACCTCTTTGGGTTCTAGGAAGCCCAAGGAAAAAGTTCATACTAATGTCTACCCAAGGTGCAGAGGGGATGGGTAAGGGTGTATATAGCCCATGAGGCATCACCCTAGACTTGGCTTGTAAACAAGCCACACACCTAGTGCAATGCTTATGGACATCTTTCTTCATATGGGGCCAATAAAACTTTTCTTTGAGTAAGACAAGGGTCTTGTCTATCCCAATGTGGCCCATGAGCCCACCCTCATGGCTATCTTTCACAAGTAATTTCCTAATGGATCCTTAGGGTATGCAAAGGTTTCCCTCTTTGAACAAATACCCCTTAGCCAAATAAAATCCATCTTGGGCCTTTTCCCACAACTCTCATAAATAGGAGAGAAATGTTCATCTAAAGCATACAAGTCCCTAATATTATCAAATCCTAAAATTTGAGCTCCTAGGGAGCAAAACAATGTGTGTCTCCTAGAGAGGGCATCAACTACCACATTTGTTTTTCCCTTTTTGTATTTGATAACATATAGAAATTGCTCTAGGTACTCTATCCATTTTGCATGCCTTTTGTTTAAATTGATTTGAACTCTAATGTACTTAAGTGATTGATGATCACTATGAATGACAAATTCCTTGGAAACAAGGTAATGTTCCCAAGTTTGGAGGGCTCTTATTAAGGCATAAAGTTCTTTATCATAGGTGGGGTAGTTGTGGGTGGCACTATGAAGTTTTTCACTAAAATAAGCAATAGGGTGCCCACCTTGTAACAATACAGCTCCAACTCCCACTCCAGAGGCATCACATTCTAGCTCAAAAGTTTTAGAAAAGTTAGGAAGAGCTAGAATAGGTGCCTTAGTAAGCTTTTCTTTAAGCACAACAAAGGCTTGCTTTTGTTTTTCACCCCAGGTAAATGTCACATTCTTTTTCACCAGCTTATTGAGAGGTGATGCAATTGTAGATAAATTAGGAATGAACCTTCTATAGAAGCTTGCTAACCCATGGAAGCTCCTAATATCTCCCACACTTTTTGGGGTTGGCCATTCTTGGACGACCTTGATTTTCTCAGGGTCCACATGGACCTCATTTCTACCAACTACAAACACTAAGAAAACTATATTATCTACACAAAAAGTACACTTCTCTATATTTTCATAGAGGGTGTTTTTCCTAAGAACTGAAAAACTTGCCTGAGATGTCATAAGTGATCATCTAGGCTCCTACTGTACAGTAAAATATCATCAAAATAAACAACTACAAATATACCTCTGAAATCCCTTAAGACATGATGAATAAGCCTCATAAAGGTGCTTGGTGCATTAGTGAGCCCAAATGGCATCACTAGCCATTCATACAAACCAAACTTGGTCTTGAAAGCGGTTTTCCACTCATCACCCTTTTTCATCCTGATTTGGTGATAACCACTTTTAAGATCAATTTTTAAAAAGATATTGGCACCATGCAACTCATCAAGAAAATCATCAAGTCTAGGAATGGGGTGCCTATACTTTACAATGATGTTGTTGATGGCCCTGCAATCTGTACACATTCTCCACGTACCATCCTTTTTGGGCACTAACAACACTGGCACAACACATGGACTTAGGCTCTCTTGGACCCAACCCTTCTCTTACAATTCTTTAACCTGAGACTCTATCTCCTTAGTCTCCTGAGGGTTAGTCCTATATGCTGGCCTATTAGGAAGGCTTGCTCCTAGGACTAAACCTATTTGGTGCTCTATTCCCCTTAAAGGAGGTAGCCTAGGGGGTATCTCTTTGGGAAATATATCACCAAATTCATGTAAGAGTTCTTGGACCTTTGGGGGTAAGGTCTCAAATGTAGGAATTGTGGCAGTGCTAAGGGATGTTTCCCTTGATAGGAGAAGGTAGAAAGACTGTTTAAGAATGAGTGCTTTTTTAATATCACCTTTTGTTGCAAAATGATTTTCCTTCTTAACAATCTTCTTGGAGGAATCCTTTTCCTCTTTTTCCTTCCCCTTGGCTTTTAAAGACAAGGCCTTACTATCCTTCTTTTTCTTTTGTTTTTATACTTTTTCTTCCTCATCCCTCTTATCTTTCATAGTTAGTTGATCTTTGGCCACCTATGAAGGTGTTTGAGGATGCAACACAAATTTAGTGCCAAGATGGGTGAGGGTAATCTCATTAGTTAGGCCATTGTAAATGATCTTCCTATCAAATTGCCATGGCCTTTCTAAAAGAATGTCCTGCCTCCATGGGAACTATATCACAATTAACTTCATCCTTATATGTCCCAATGGAGAAAGGTACCTTCACTTGTTGGTTAACTATCATTTCCCCTTGCTCATGGAGCCATTGAAGTTTCTAAGGTGGGGAATAATAGTGAGGTTCAACTTAGAAACTAATCTTGTGCTACAACAATTGCAACAATACCCACTATCCACAATGAGAGAACAAGTTTTATCTAAAATTTTGCATCTTGTATGAAAGATGTTCTTTCTTTGGGATTGAGATAGATCACAAGATTGACCTCCAAGGAGCCTTCTAACCATTAAGAGGTCACCTTCTTCATGGGGGTAGACTTCCTCACTAGACTCTTCACCCCTTACTTCATCTTCACTTCCATTAGAGGAAGGGCAAGAAGTAGTCTCCTCTTGACTACTATAAATGTCTTGACCCCTCATGATCATGGTTTTCTTTGTGGGGCATTGAGAGGCAATGTGACCTCTCCTAAGACATTTGAAGCATTTAATGTTGTTAGTCCTTTCTTGGGAACTAGTCTTAGGGATGTATTTCTCAATGGTCTTACCCTTATCTTCCTTGGGTTTTGAAGGTACAGCCCCCAAAATTCCATGGGCTTGGTCCTTCCTTGGATAAGAGTGAGAGCCATAAGATTTTGAAGAAGGCTTTCTTTTAAGTTGTTGCTACACTCTTATACAAAGTTGGACTAGCTCATCTAGGTTCCTATATGGAAGGAGTTCAACCTTGTCACTCACTTCCATATTAAGCCCACTAAGGAACCTAACTATGCTTGTTCTTTCCTCCTCTCTAAGTCTAGCTCTTAAAAGGAGTAGTTCCATTTGGTGTCTATATTCTTCATCACTCATACTCCCTTGTCTAAGCCTTTGGACCTTGTCCATAAGCTCCTTTTCATAGTAGGAGGGAATGTGCCTCTTCCTAAGGGCACTCTTAAGATCATTCCAATACTCTACTGGAGGATTCCCATAAATCCTTTGTTCCCTAACAAGGGAAGTCCACCAATAGAGGGCATACCCTTGAAAGCTAAGGGTAGCCAATGGAACTTTTCTCTCTTCGCTAATATGATGGAAAGCAAAGAGTTGTTCAACCTTCATTTCACAATCTAAGTAGGCCTCAACATTATCTTTTCCATGGAAATATGAGAGGCTAATGTTAACCTCTTGAGGCCTTCTATCCTTTTCTTTTCTTTGGGAGTGATGTTTAGTATGTGAGCTATGGCGCCCTCTATAATAGTCGCTAAGTTCTTCACTTAAACTCTAGCAAGAGTCATGACTACTATAGGAGGCATGTTTTTCTCTTTTCACTTCTTTCATTATTTTTCTTCTTTCTTCCTCTCTTATTTTCTCTCTTTCATCTTGACTTATTTCTTCCACTCTTTTTTTACCTTTTTCTTTTCTCTCTTGTTTTTCTTTCCACAACTTAAGGGATCTCAACTCATCTAATATCTTATACAAGGGGTCCTTAGGAGTAGAAACCCTCACCATTAACACTAGATGAAGAATGAAGACTCATGTTAGTTCCTAAGTTATTGTTCTTTCTTGTAGGGGGTTTGAAAACAAAATGTAAAAGAAAACATGGTTGAAACTAGCCAAAATAAACACTAAAAGAGGTGTGAAAGATAAGGTAAAAACTAATTGGTAAAAGGCAAGCTATCTAGGTAGTTTGACAATGGAGGGTAAAGGAAATAAGCTATGAAAGTAAGCAAGAAATTAAAGTGCAAGAAATGCAAACTAGGCGGATCCTAAGAGTGTTTGGATGATCTCATTTAAGGTTCCCAACAAAACACTCACTATCCTAAGGGAAAATTGCCTAAAATTATTACACACAAATGGAAGTAGGGTGACCTATTGGAGGCTCCCAACTTACTTCCAATGAAAGGCCTTTTTGTTACAAAATTTGAAAGCAAAGCAAATTGCCAATTACAAAATTACAAAAAAAAAAGTCCTCAATTGTGGTGGCTATTCTCTCTTTGGTGTTTCACTCAATTTGGAGTGCTTCTTAGTCCAATAGCTCTTAAGGTGGTTGGCCCCTTCTTCTTGACTCAAATTCTTCAAGGTATGACACCAATCCTCCTTTCCATTTCCCTATATGGCAACTCACGAGCAAGGAAACAAAGAGACAAGCAATAACCAAAGACAAAAAAAAAAAATTAAATGAAAGCTAAACCAATAGAGTTTTAACAAGACAAATTTTCAAGGATTATTCAACAATTAAAGCAATGAAAAGCACACAAAAGCATGCTAGGACTCAAAGAGAAACCTAGAATGGCTCTAGAGTATAGTAGAAAAAACTATAAAAAAAAGACTCAAGAAATCTCTAGTTCAGGCACTTGTTTTCACAATAATTTTCAATTGAAATTTCAGAACTAGGATTGGTATAAAATAGGCACAAATTTTGAGCTGAAACCACAAGCACACTTCCCTTTCACTTTTTTTTCCTGGACACTGATTTTTCTGCCAACTTGTGTGAGTTTTCTTATTTTTTCCTTTAATCCAAATCGCTTGATTCTTTTTTCATAATTTTGGTCCAGATGTCTAGAAACTTCAGTAAAAATTTCAGCTCAAAACACGTAGTGACCAATTCCCAGTAATTTATACAAGTTCGTATGTTCAAGCTGCCAGCACCAGCGATTTCAACAAAGAGTTCAACAACAAGACTACTTCTAGGAATTGATTTAGAACATGTTATGAAATAAATAACATGCATGAATTAGACTCAAAATTCAAAACGTAGACTAAGAATGACAAGAATACATGAAAAAATGTATCTACAATTCAATCAACAAAATAAAAATTCAACACAAACTTAGAACATAATGTGACAATTACTATGACTAAACATGACTCTAAGACAACATGGATTAAGTGATTTACACTTAGATTTTTGTGTTTTTTTTCTTATCAATAGTTTGGAAGAAAAATTTAGATCTAAGGTTCAGCACAAGAATATTATGAACGAAAAATGATAGAACCTAAAATCAACACAAAAACATGATTCAAGAGTAGATCTACAAAATTTGAACCATAGAAATGCAAGAACAAGTGTTGATCTAAGATTTAATCGGTTTATTTTTTTGAATCTACTCTAAAAAGCACCAAACCACAAGAAAATGGAGGATACACTTGGAGAATAAGATGAAGAACAAGGAGTTAAAGAGAATTCACCGAACAAAAAGATAGAGGAAGCAAAAGAACATCACCTAGATGAAGATGCTCTTGATACCACATGATGTAAGCTCCATTGGAGCTTGTAGGCCTAGGATCTTCTTCATCAATGGATTCCTTTGCTTCTTGGAAGATTGATTAATGGCAGCAGAATGGAGAAGGAAGATTGAGAGGAGACGACACTTCAAGGAGAAGATGAGTCTAGAAGAAGCTCACCACCATAGGAGGCCATGGATAAGAGCTTGGAGGAAGAAGGACATGAATGAAGGGAGAGGAAGAGAAGAACACAGAATTTTGTGCTATAAAAGAGCTCTGAAATCTGAAGTTTAATTTTCAAATGATCAAAGTAGAAAAAATGCACACACATGACCTCTATTTATAGCCTAAGTGTCACACAAAATTGGAGGGAAATTTGAATTTTCACTTGAATTTGAAATTGAATTTGTGGAGCCAAAAGTTCACTAATTATGATTAGTGAATTTTAGTTATGGTTCAACCCACTAATCCAAGATCAATTTCAAGATTCTCCACTAAGTGTGCTTAGGTGTCATGAGGCATGTAAAGCATGAAGGACATGCACAAAGTGTGACTATATGATGTGGTAATGGGGTGTAGTAAGCAAATGCTCACCTCCCCTTCTAAAATTTAATTGGATTGGACTTCTACCAATTCTTTTAAATTTATTTCCCAACACACACATCAAATATACATTTAGTGCACGTGAAATTACAAAATTACCCCTAATACAAAAAAACTAGTCTAGGTGCCCTAAAATACAAGGGATAAAAAATCTTATATTTCTAGGGTACCCTGTCTACATTATGGAGTCCTAAATACAAGGACCAAATATAATGACATCCTAGTCAATATGTACAAATATAATTGGACCCAACCTTGGCCCATGGGCTCGTAAATCTACTCTGAGGCTCATGAGAACCCTAGGGCCTTCTTCAGCAGCTCTACCCCAATCCTCTTGGAGCCTCTTGCTCATGGCTCTAGTGACTGGTCCCTTCCTAGAGAGGATTGCATCAATATATATATATATATATATATATATATATATATATATATATATATATATATATATATAGGTATAGTAACTCAGTACACATCATTCACATAATGGAAAGTAAATTTGTTTATACATATAATTAAATCTGTGATTTACATTCTCAATAAAAAAAAAATTATGGAACTAGATATGGAGGAGTTGATTAACAAAACACAACTCTCTCCCAAAATAATCCCAACGTCATCAAGTCGGCTTGACGGCTCCAGAAAAGAATCTCACTTCACGTACTCTACTATTGTCATTCTACTCCCATGAACAAAGGTTTGCGATCATCACAGGTACCAACCACACGGTACAAAAATTGCAAGGGGTGAGTTTATTATAAAAGAAACTAATACAAAAATAAAATAACCACAATTAGTAAGAAAACATTGACAAATATCATAAGCTTACACAAACATTCATTAGTCCAAAACACACTCAACAAATAGTCATCATCCATCCACAATTCCAATCAATCATGCTCAGTATGATGCATGCACCTGACCTCAAATCTCAAATGCAATGTGGTACCATTATCAAGGAAATAGCCTAAGAGTCTCCACATGACACTCTCACTTAGGAAAACTAGGTAGTAAGTGTCGAGGTCACCCTGTCATGCACAGGAAACTCCCCCCCCTTGGTGATCAACCTGAGTCTCAAGGGAATTCCAAATTGAGTGACATGTGTGACATCCTGGAAATTTCTACCCGGAATTTTTGTAAACGGTGCATTTTGAATGGCTATATATATATATAAGTATTATTCAGTGTATGTATATATGTATATATATTCCTGGTAGGAGTAGGTATTTTGGGGGAAAGATACGTGGATTAGGCTAATTAAGGAAGAGAAATCCATAACTGGATGGTTATAGGTTAATTCTCCATTAATTAGTCTAAAAATCATCGTTTTGCGTGCAACTTCAAAGTTAACAAAACCAACCTCTGAACCACGCTCGGGGTTTTATTCTGAGCGTTTTGATGTATATATTGCCTACTTTCGAAAACTGGCCCCGACGGGTGTAGAGAAACGCGAGGGACTGGAACCAGAGAAACGACACGCAAACCGAGGTAGGATTTTAGCGTTTCAAAAGGTCATATTTTTCTCTTCATGTGGCTGAGCATGAGTCACATCAAGAGAAAGAGGTGGGCCCTTTTTGTTCCACTCAAAATGGGACAAGTGGCAAGTGCTTTAGAAAATAAAATAATAGGAAAAGAGAAAAGCCTTTTTTTAAAAAACCAAAAAGCTGTGTTCTCTCTCTCCTCACTCAGAAAATTTCAGAAGCCTTTCTCCCTCTCTCTCTCACGTTGCCATTCTCTTCTTCCTCCACCATTGAAGCTCCAACAAAGCTCCAACCTTTGGTAGCCATTTCTACTCCAAATCGCGAAAGGAAGGCATTTTCGGAGTCGTGAAGCGCATCTCTACGTGTGGGACTTCGAAATTTCAGGTTTGGGTAGACTTCTTTCTCACTTGATTTTCGTGGGTATTGGGTTTTGGGAGATATGATGGGTAGTTTTGCAAGGTTTCTGCTTCATGATAGTTATTTGTGAAGAAATTTGTTGAAAGCATGTTGAACTTGCCATGTTTGGTGTGAGTCAAGCTTACCCATTCTGTTTAGGTTTTTTTATGATGATGCTTGTGATGTTTATGTGCTGAAATTTATGATGGACAACTGCTAGAGATGAAGGGTAGAGTTAACCTAGGGTTAGAAAGTGAGAATGTGGTGTTTTGAGTGGAAAAATAGTGAGGCTTTGAGAGTGGGAAGGCCAAATCTGGATTTAGTGGTATTTGGAGGTTAAAGGGAGTTAATCCTAGTTTGAAATGTCATTTAGGACTTATGAGAAAGCTTGGCCTGTGCAAGAGAGAAAAAGAAATGACCAAAGTGAAGGCAAGAGCCATTTCTAGGGTAAGACTGGGTGTTGAGGAGTCAAATTTTGATTCGGTGGAATTTTAGGTGCAAAACCAGTTTGACATGATTGATACATGATTTGGGACTTGTAGGATTCAATTTGGGCAAAATTGGATGAGGGAAAGTGTGATTTCGAAAATCTGCACTTATGCAGAATTTTGCTGTCAAATAGGTTCAGCAGAATTTTGGCTTTGTGCAGAAAATGTTATGTATTTGCTGGTTGTGGAAAGAGTAGTACAGATTGGGCTCTGTACGTTTTCTAACAGATCCCAACGGTCATAATGTATATTTATGTGCTAGAGACTTCCAGTAAAATTTTCGAGTCGATCCAACGGTTAACGAATTGGAACGAAGAGGATGTTACTGGGGTATTTGTATGTGAAAAGCTGTGATATTGGTTTGTGTTGTGGGCAGAGTATTCTGCCTTTGCCTATTTTGCTTGCTTTTGTTAGTTTATGATTTGTGGATGTGGAGAATTGTTTTGCACCATCGCCCGACCGCCACCTAGTACCACATGTGATGGGTACCCCATAATCCTACAAGCTTGAAATGAGTAAGTGTGGAAGGGTGAGACTTCCTACTTTTATTCGTTGACCATAGAGTGGTACCTGGAGATATGTCGCGGGGGTCAGGAGACCTTGGGGACGTCAGGTGGGGTGCTATTGCCCAAAACCAAGCTTGACCAATCCCGACCCAACCCGGGCATAGTCAGTCAGTGAGAACCTGTGATGTACCTAAACAGGCGAGCTCCTGACAGTCAACAAATAAAAGAACAAAGACCACAAAGCAAGGAGGCTTGTGTGGTGGCTGGCCAGCTGTGAACTTTGAGTGTTATATGGGATATGGCCTCTGGTAATCGATTACCAAGGGTGGGTAATCAATTACAAGGCTTAAAAGTGAAGACAGGAAGCTAAGATGGCCTCTGATAATCGATTACCAAGGGGTGTAATCGATTACCAGGCTTAAAAACGAGATCAGGAAGCTAAGAGGGCTTCTGGTAATCGATTACCAAGGGGTGTAATCGATTACCAGGCTTAGAAATGAAGGCAGCATGTTTTGGAGGCCTCTGGTAATCGATTACCAGGCTGTGTAATCGATTACACAGAGGAACATGCCACAGGTAATCGATTACCAGTTATGTGTAATCGATTACACAGTGCATTTTTGCAGGTTTCATGTCCTGAGGCTGTGTAATTCGAGTTTAGCCTCTGGTAATCGATTACCAAGGTTGTGTAATCGATTACCAGAGATGAAAAGCCTTGAGATACCCCTTTTACTTACATGTAGTGGTTATGAGACGCATTGTGTTGCTCCGTAGTTAGATATCACGTGAAAGAGTCTACCCCTTTCTTTTATTTCTTGTAGATCGTGATGGCGGCACAACTAATCCATGACCGAGTGGAGATGGAGTGCCTAGAGGGAGCTTGGGAGACCCTCAAAGGCAATGTGAGGTGCCGATTTCGGGGCACGATTCGATTCACGGCTACTTCATTGGTGCATCCAGATGAACTCGCGCGTACGCTTCAGCGCACTGTGGAGTGGATATTACCCACGCCTACACCATATCGTCTAGTAGAGCCAGTCCAAGTGATCGAGGTGACGTCATCTGAGGAAGAACCTGAGGAAGACCCTGAGGAGCTACCTCCTGAGCCTGCTGTGGATGCTCTTGACTTTTTAGAGGGTGATGAGGACCCACCCCTTGAGGTGGATTCTCCTGAGGACGTCATGTTGGCATCTGAGGCAGACTCTACGGAGGAGAGCGACCCTGGAGAGATGGCGACTAGTGGAGGCTCTTCATCATAGTAGACAACTCCTTAGACTAGTTTTATATACTTTTTGAGGGTGGGTGTATCTAGTACTGACTGTTAGGTTTACTCTTTTGTTTTTGTATGGGTAGACCTATTGTATAGGAATTTGATGATTGTATACATGTGGCTGAAGCCACCACTGTGGACACCTTTGCTCTGGATGACACTATGTATTTTGTAAAACTCCCATATTTTGGATAGCTATAAATGATGAATGTACTTATGTTTAATCTTGTTATTTGAAAAGAAAGCATTAGCAAACTTTATTTGCAAAAGAGTTTACCGACCGTATTTTATTTTATCATTTTCACGTGACGACCTAAAGTAATGGCTGGTATACTCTTCCTTTTGAAACAGCAAACTAGTTTAGAGATTACGAGTGGTAAGAAAGAAATGACTCCGAATAGAGTTGTGAACTGGCCATTCAGGACTCTATAGTGAAGATTTTCCTTCTGAACCTAATTATTGTGAAAAGAGAAAGGAATGAAAAAGATAAAGAAGAAAAAAAAAATTACCATGGTTTTTGTTATTTAAATCATTACTATTAAACCAGTCATTATTTTGGGGATGCCACAACATGCCCCCAAGTACAAGTATTCCTCCCCATGAGAAACTACAAGTACTTACTGACAAAGTTTATACTATTTCCATGCAATATGAAGTATGAAACATGGGCACCATCAATGCATTGATCGTGGATAATTAAAAATTCTAAGTCATCCCCCTCCAGAGATGCTTAAAACTCTTTAACCACTCTATTTTTCCCACCAGGGATATCCAACAAGGTCACTGCACCCCCATGTACATACACAACATACATCATCACAATGACATTTTCAACATCATCAACATCTCATCTCAATGTCATTATCAACATCAACATTGTCTCATCTCAATGTCATTCTCAACATCAACATCATCTCATCTCAATATCATTCTCAACATCAACATCATCTCATCTCAATGACATTATCAATAACAACAACATCATCTCATATCAACATAATCATCAATAACAACATCATCTTATATTAATATTATCATAAAAACCAACATCATCTTGTATTAATTATTATCAATATCACCTTCAATAACAACATCATTCTCTATCAACATTATCACAAACATCAAGGTCACCTCATATCAATTAATATCATCAATAACAGTATCATCAGTAAATCACATTCCGCATATACACACATATATAGTTCATGCTTGAGATTCACACTCCTCAGGTCTTCAAACAACATAAGTCTAATAAAAACAATAAAGTCAAACTGTCAAATTGTGAAGAATTGTCTTAGGAACCTCCAGCCAAAATTTGAAGACAATTCAATGATTAACGAATCCAGGATCATGATTTTACTAAAATAGGTTTAGGTAAAATTTGAAATCTCATAATTTCAACTTAGCTCAATAAAACTCCACATAACTCAACATCCACATTAAGAAAATCATACATGACTAATTCAAGTCATACCTCAACTCATTCAAGTCAACCATATAGTCAAATAACACGATAAATATAATTAAACATCAATTTATAATTAACAATATTTTAGGGTGTTACACATACATTATTTAAATTGTATGTTCAGTTTTACTTACCCATTCAAGTAGGCTCCTGGGTAGACATCTCTCTGTGAACTCTGTATTCATTTCTTAATATAATCATCAAATTCAAACTGGGGTTGCCCAGATATTTGTATGAATCGTGGCTCAAGGAATCCATACATAGAGGCATTCCCCGATCGAGCACTTAAATCATCCATATGCCTATTGTTGTTAAAATAAAGTAAATTATGCTTCAATTTAAAACAATGAATTGGGTAATCGACTGTAATTTAAAGTTATTTATAAAATCCATAATTGGATAATAGTGATGTTCAGACATTGACCATCATACGTTATTTCCCCTAGATCTTCATGTTTTATGTATAAGGGCTTGTTATCATTGTACACCCCAAACACAGTTGCATCCCATGACACTTGCATAGGCTTAAGGAAAAGCTGTGGGATAATCTTTGTCATTTGGTATATGGGATCGTCATCAGGTTCCGGCTATCTATAGCCTTTGCTACTCCCTCTGGTCCTTGTTTATCCTACACAGTTAGTAAACATAAGTCAATGACAATCAACAATTTATTTGTAATAAATCCTTTTTAATAATAATAAACACAACAAAAGGAAATACCTTTTCTAAAAAAGGTTGCACAAGATGTGTCAGCCTAGTAAGGAAGGTGTTAAGGGCTTACCCCTCTAACTCAATATCTTTACCCCATTCAAAGGCTTATGGGTTATTTTCGAGATATTGAGTATTCGCTTGATGTATATGGAGTGGAACACAAGCTGGTTATTCATAGAGAAAATAGTTATAACTGCTTGTAATCAATTAAATCTACAAAGTAATCGATTAATTCAACGAAGTAATTGATTAGATTATCTTTTTAATCGATTAAAGTGTTCTTACCAACATTTCGAAATAACTCAAGAACAATGTAATCAATTAGATACTCAAAGTAATCAATTAAATTGTTCTTGTTCACTTCTGAACAACTAAGAGAGAGAGAAGTAATCGATTAAACCACTTGGTAACTGATTAAAGTTGAGACTCCTAAATAAATCAATCATTGTCTCAAACAACAATGTAATCGTTTACGAGGTATCAATAATCGATTAAACCGATACGAGACTCAACTCTTGAAGCTTCAGATAGCTTGATGTAATCGATTACGATAGACCTGTAATCAATTAAAACAGAGAGTTTTTGCTTCTTGAAGAAAATTTTCTTCACACTAACCATGATGATGAATGAAGCAATACAAATATCATATGTACTAAGATTCAACATACAAGATAACAACCAATACAAATGCCACTCAAAGGATTTAGGCATGTAAAAGTCAAAACATCTTCAAGCTTTTCCTTGAGCTTCAAGTTTTGGCCTTTATGTTGTTCACCATGTTGCTCATGTTGCTCCCCCTATCTCTAACAATCTCTCCCTTTTTGGCTTTGATGATGCCAAACTTGAATATGACATTGAGTGAATTTAGAGGGTTTGAGTCTTGAGATTAGGGACTTGATCCTTAGTCTATCCTAAAGATACTTAACACTTAAGAAGAGATTAATTCATCATCAACATCATATATTATACTTATATATTATTGATATTAATGCAGTGCTCAATGCTTATCGCAATGCAACCAATATGCAAATAGTCAAATATGCAATAATGTATATTCTCCCCCTTTTGGCATTAACAAGGCAAACAAGGTTGAATATTGATGCAAGCCAAGCCATGGATGCTTGGTTCGGATAGTTCCGAATGAAAATTCAAGAATTACCATTGTTGACCTTCCAAGAAATCAAGAACAGAAAAATAGAAAATATGGATAAGATGAAGAAGATGAATAGAATAACGCCACAATCGACGAAGAATTGATAAGCTGAAGGACGATTCATCACAAAGGAATAGCTTCCTTGATAATAATCAATTTGGTTTTAGTCAAAAACCAAAGAAGAGGTTAGCTCTCTCTAAGCACTGGCTTAATTTCAATTATATAAAAAGTTCCTACAATTAAGAGTTTTTGAGTATTTATAGAACTAGATTAAGAGGATAACTAAGCCTCTAATAAGGCCTATTTACATCAAGCTCAAGCCCATTACACAAATAAACAAAAATTAGGAATTTTCGTAAATTCAAGCTGAAGGTGCGTGCTAAGCTAGACAGCTCGCACTAAGCCACTGAAGGTGTGCACTAAGCCAGACAACTTGCGCTAAGCTCAATTTCTCCTTGGGCTGGAACTAGGCTAAGTGTTAGTCTTCATTTACGACTAACTTTGGTATTGAATAGTTTCATGAAATTTGCATCTTTCCTCCAATTTATGGTTCTTTTTGTAGGATTTGTACATATTTTTATGTTTAGTTTGATTTTACTTAGTAGATACTCCCATTTTATGAATTAATGTTGAATGCACTTCAGTTTCAGGCCAAAAGAAGACAAGGTTCTTGCAGCTGGTCTCTCGCTAAGCGAGGCATATGCGCTTAGCGAGTGACATCCGCTAAGCGAGGCACACCGCTCGCTTAGCTCGTTGGGAAACCCTAGATGAGGATCAGCCAGAGTGATGCGCACTGAGCGCGCCGCTAGCTTGCTCAGCGATTCGGTTTTCCCTTCTCGCGCTCAGCGTGCCCATCTCGCTAAGCCAGATTTCACTAACTCGTGCTTAGCGAGCCATGCTCGCTAAGTAAGCCTTTAGAATCTGAAACGTCAAGGAGCCTTTAAAAGACTGAAGTTGGCATAAAAAATAGAAGAAGAGTCGAAAAACAGAGCAAGAAAAGAAGCTAGAATGACAAAGCCTCAGCCTCCAAGAGAGTTTAGGTTAGAGGAGTGATTTTAGGGTTCTAGAGGTTGGAGGAGACATCCTCAACCATTTGTAGCCTTAGTCTTTCCTCAAAATCCATCCTTTGTGTTGAAAGTTGCTTACTTGTAATTGAAGGCTAAATCTCTTATTGGGGAGTTCTGCTGAACCTTTGATGTAATATTCTCTTACTATCTATTTAAAGTTTTTTTATGTGTTCATTGCTTCTATCTATGCTTATTTCTGTATGCTTGTGGCTTGATCACCCATTTTTATGCATAGTTAGGATTTTTAGTACTAGGAAGTGCTTTAAAACCTTAGAACTTGGTAGAGCAAGCTAGAAAACTGTATGTCCGGGGACGGAGTGTAGCAATCTAGTCCTTATTATGCTGTAATCGTATTGCAACTCTTTTAGACTAAGTTTCTTGAGGGATCAAGGACGAGGTTTAAATAGAGTTAGACTCATTCACTCGAGGGATCTTGGTTTGGGTAGTTTTTCATCATAAGAACACTAAAACAACGTTAAATAGAGAAAAACATTTAGCAACATCAAAGTAAGTTTAGTAGAATGACCCAACGCTTGTTACTTGATTGTTTTACTTCTCAACTTTTACATATTTTAATCTGTAGTTAATTAGACTTTTAGACAAAAACCCTAATCAACATTTACTTGCTTTATACGAATGTTTGCTCATTGAACATATATTTTCTGAATGAAACAAGTTCCCTGTGATTTGATACTCGGTTCTTACCATTTTATACTATTTGTGCGACTCAGTACACTTACTAATTAGCATCGCGGATTAATCCTGAACAAGTTTTTTGCGCCATCGTTGGGGAACTTCTTTCCATTTAGAAAGTAGAGTTCAGTTTATAGACATTTATTCTCTATTTTTTGATTGATTTTGTGAATAGTTAGATAGAATTTATTTTCTCGTGATTTGGTTAACTGCTACTCTGTTTAGTGTTTCTTGTGTGCGAGGTAACTCTTCTGCAGGTGATTTAGCTCCTTCCTACACCTAATGTCCCATCTTTTGGAATTTGGGATGATCGGCCTTCTCAATGAGTCAATCTCTTGCTTTCTCAAAAGGGTGGACCTTTGGGTACTAGTACCCTCACCCTTAGAGGGCTACACGCCCTCGCCATCAGAGGACTACACGTCCTCGCCTTTAGAGGGCTACACGTCCTCGTCTTCAGAGGGCTACACGCCCTCACCTTTAGAGGACTACACATCCTCACCTTTAGAGGACTGCACGTCGTCGTCTTCAAAGGGCTGTTTGCCCTGGCCTTCAGAGGGCTACATGCCCTTACCTTCAGAGGACTACACGTCCTCCCTTTCAGAGGGCTACACGCCCTCGCCTTTAGAGGACTACATGTCCTCACCTTCAAAGGGCTGCACGCCCTCGCCATCAGTGGGCTGCACGGCCTCACCTTCAGAGGACTGCATGTCCTCACCTTCAGAGGGCTGCACGCCCTCGCCTTCCGAGGGCTGCACGCCCTCGCCTTCAAAGGACGACACGTCCTGAACTTTAGAGGGCTGCACGCCCTCGCCTTCAGAGGGCTGCACACCCTCACCTTCAAAGGGCGACACGTCCTAAACTTCAGAGGGTTGCACGCCCTTGCCTTTAGAGGGCTATGCTCCTCACTTTCAGTGGGCTCCATATCCACACCTTAAGAGAATTTAAGGTCCTCTGCCCTTAAATGCTTAACCGAGACTTGAGCTCCCGATTAAGGGGCCAGTAATTTCCTTTTATCAGTTCCTGGGCCACCCCCAGATATTGGAAGGCGACCAACTGTGCGAGCACAACCAGAGAGGGAGGCTATCGCCCAACTACTATGCATACCTGGGCAAGATTTCACCCGTGCCACTGTAAAGTGACGAGTGCGAATCATGCGCACCAACATGACAACTCTTACACAGATATGTATGACATTACTACTTAGCAACATTCTGCCCAGCAACCGTAATGCCGATCTCCCCCTGCGGAAGTATCAGTTGGTCTGTGCCGTCCCGACATAGGTAGGTATGCATTATGTCCAACCGATTTTTGATGTCATCTATTATTTGTAAGGATCGTGCCCGCAAGACACCCAGTGGACCCGGAGGAGCCCAACAGGGCCCTGGGGTTTCCGGCTCTGGTTACGGGCCTCTATTAGTCCTACAGGGTGCTCGTTCCCCCAAGCAAGGTCACGCCATCATGACATAGGTAAGTATGCACATCACTCAATTGATTTCTGATGTCATCTATTGTTTGCAAGGATCGCGCCCGCAAGACACCCAGTGGACCCGAAGAAGTCCAACGGGGTCTTGGAGTTGCCAGCTCTGATTACGGGCCTCTGTCAGTTCTACGGAGTGCTTGTCACCCCCAGCAAGGTCATCAGGCCCCCTACTAATCGAGCTTTCATCAAGAAGTACTGCGCCCCCGACAAGTGCAGGGTGAAACACCACAACAGCCTGGGGATGGCCGGCAGCGGGCAACAAACGCACCGCCACCACCTCTAGAGTTCACCTCAGCTCATCCACAAAAAGGTTAGAGCGTTGCCTACAACACATGGCCAACCAATAGGTGACCAAGTCCAAAGCCAAAGGTAAGCAAAGTACTAGGTCCGTGACCGACAAGTCATAAGGCGTCCAGCTCAAGATGTTAAAGAAGCGCTACTAGGAGGCAAGCTAGTACCTTTTAAATTTCTGCTTATTATTTGATCACCCTTTGTTTCTCAAGTCATAGTAGGACACACCTAGTTGCTCATGATCCTAGGAATTTAAATAAAACAAGCATAAGCTCGAAAGGTAGTCATACCTCACAAAATATATATGTGTATGTTTAGGTAGCAAGATACCTTAAATGTGCATGTATATAGCAAAAATACCTCACAAAATATATATGTGTATGTTTAGGTAGCAAGATACCTTAGATATGCATGTATATAGCAAAAATACCTCACAAAATATTTATATGTATGTTTAGGTAGCAAGATACCTGGGATATGCATCTATATAACAAAAATACCCCACAAAAATATACATATGTTTAGGTAGCAAAATACCTCAAAAAAAAAAAACAGAAAACAGAAAAATAAGTTGTCTAGCTGAAAAAAAAACATGCTTTTGAAAAGAGATAACTTCTAGCTTTTCTTTGAAAAATTCGCTGATCATAACCAGTTTTTGAAAGAAAATGTGTGTGATACACCTGAAGAGTGAATGCTGTGAAAATTTTCCCGAATGCCCAAAAGGGACTCGGATGAGTGCATAAATTGATATAGGAGCATATTTTGGAAACTTTGGGTTGACTTAAATAGGGAAAATGAATCCTGAGCCCTAGTGTCACATGACCATAAAAACTTGATGCTTGAGTGTACACATGGGTGCATGCATGACCAGTTTTGCATAAAATTTCCCAATCATCATTGTTGCATGTGTATCATCGAAATAATGTAGGACATCCCCTTTATCCCTGAACCGCTGGCCAAATCCTGACATATATCATGACCAGCCGTTCTACAAGCCTTGAGCCAAAATCCCAACTTATTATAAACCTTGACCCAGGGTGAGAATGTCAATCCTTGCCCTCGGAAGAAAACAAAAAAGAAAAGAAAAGGAAAATTCCAATCAAAGAGTGGGAGAAAGCAAAAAAGAAAGAAAGTTCCCGATCAAAGATCGGAAGAAAACAGAAGAAATATGCAAAAAGGTCTTTGGACCATACAATATCTGAACAATACAGAATTGTCACCAAGTAAACAAGAAAAAAGGAAACCACGACCTAAAGTGGTCCTCTCCCTTTGATTGCCGACCAAAATCCTGTGCGCTAGCAACTTTCTCGCCCCGCACTAAACAAAAATAGAAAAGGAAAAGGCAAAAACACTCAAAGCCAAATTCCCCACCTAAAAACCATTCCAAAAAAAAAGTCCTATTGATCCATGATCACGCATGTAATCTTTGATTTGATAGGAAATAATTTTCAAAATCAAGCCATGACATATCTATGGTTCGGAATTAGGATAAAACACTTATCTGTGTGAGGTTGATACACTTTGAGTGATTTTCTTCTATTTTTGTTGGACCCAGTATTTCCTCTAAATGGTCATTTAGAAATGAAATGCTAACATCCAAAATCTCATTCATGGTTATGAGAAAATTTCATCAGCATACTCTCCTTCCCCGATAGACACGTTGTTTTTCATCCAAAAAAGCATATATTGCTCCGATCAGTTGGTAGTTTTGTTTCCTTACTAAATCATGTTCACATTTTAGTGAAGAAAACATCGAGACTATTTTAGTCTCGCAGTTATCAAGAACTACGTAGGTCTGAGTTCCTCATCACAAATTGAGGATACGTAGGAGCAAAAGCCCTGCTTTTGTTGACCACCCCACCTTTTGTTACCGTGACCCAAGAATCCGGTGGCATGCGGAGCCACATGACCGTGGGATCCCCAGATTTGTATTCTTTTCATTTTTATGTATGTTATCTTGTTTCTATGACTTGAGGACTAATGTTTGTTTTTTTTCATTGTCATTTGTTTTGTTGCATACATTTTGTTTGGATTGTTGCGTTAGTGCTTACTTCATTATTGTCGATAATGTTTGTTGAAATTCCGGAACCTTGTAGAGTTTTCCTTTAGGAACGTCGTCCTAAAAATAAAACGAACAAAAATCATGATAACGCCAAGAATAGAAAAAGAAAGAGGCGTTGTGAACAAATGTCGTGTCTATATATAAAGAAAAGAAAAGAGTTTTTTATATGTAAAAAGTGTATGGAAAGATTTTGTGTGTGTAAATAATGTGTGAAAAGAAATTCTTGTGTGTGAGCAATGTGTGTATATAAAGAAATTTTTGTATAAACCACGAGTGTATGTTGAAAAACGAAAAAGAAATCTTTGAACAGGAATAGAGTTTTACATATAGACTGTGTTGACATAAAGAGAAAGAGTTTTTAATGCGTGTGTATACAGAAAAAGTTTGTCGTGTATAAGAATGTAGGTGTACAAAGAAAAACGAAAAAGAAATATTTGAACAGGAATAGAGTTTTTATATATAGACTGTGTTGACATAAAGAGAAAGAGTTTTTAATGCGTGTGTATACAGAAAAAGTTTGTCATGTATAAGAATGTAGGTGTACAAAGAAAAGCTTTTCTCATAGATGGCGATGGATGTATAGTTTTTGCAAACATAAAAAGTGAAACAAAAAGAAAAAGAAAAAGAAAGAAAGACCTCGAAGGTCGTCATGTTATGGTCATAGGAAGCATAAATCATTCGTAGAGAGCGGACATATCTTTTGGAACCAAGAAACTGACGCTAAGAGTTTATTTTCCAAAATAACCGAGATAAGAATGGGTGGATTCGTTGAACTGATGAAAGAACATAATTTGGAAATATTGGGTCTACTTGTGTAAATCCCAAACCTTAGTATCACAATGCCATGCTTGAGTGCCCACCTAGCTGTCGCCATGACTAATTTTGCACGTTGTTTCCAAATCATCATTGTTACGCGTGCCTCGTGGAAATAATATGGAAATTCAACCCGAGACCGACACCTTGACACACGAATTTGTTTTGCCCTAGATATCAAAATCGGGCTCGCACGATGAAAAGACCATGTTGAGACACAACCTTAAGCTACTTTGAACCTTGGCCTATGAAAAGAATCCTCATCCTTTCCCCCGAAGAAAAAGGACAGTTGAATCTCCTCAAGGGAGAGCGAATAACGAATGCTAAAACCCAAATTCCCAATCAATGATCGGAAAGGAAGAAATGAAAAGAAAGAAAAGAAAAGGAAAAGAAGGATTCCCGATCGAAGATCGGAAGAAAGTAAAAAGAAAAAGATCGAAGGAAAAACAGAATAATTCTCGATTAATATAGGAAACCAGGAAAGAGAACATAAGATCTTCTGACCAGATAAATTTTCGGCAAGGTAAATGACTGCCGACAAAGGAAAACCCATTTTTGAAGTAGTTCTTCCTTTGGGATTGCCATTCAAAGTCGCTCTCGACTGGCGATATCCAACCCCACATAAACAAAGAGGAAAAGACCGAAACACCCAGCTTCCTCTCCAAAAACACTACCCTCGAGAAAATCCTATTGATCCGTGATCGTGCGAGTGATCTTTTGGTTCGATAGGAAATCATGTGCAAAATAAAGTCATGGTGTAGCTATGGTTTGAGATTAGGGTAAAACACTTACATGTGTGAGTTTTTATACACTATGAGTGATTTTATTCCCAGTTTCAGTTTGACCCGACGTTTCCCCTGAATGTTCATTTAAAAGCTAAATGTTGACATCCTATCCTTCATTTTCGGTTACAAGGAAAATTACTTTTGGCATGAGTATATTGTTTCTCTAAAATATGGTGCTCTCGTGAATGATTTATTTTTCCTTCCTAAAGCATGTTCACCTTTTAGGTAAAAGAACCTGGTGGACCATTCGGTCCTGCCAACAAATCTTATCCGGAGCCCCATGAATTGATTGTCATTCATGCATCCTCCGCCATCGAGTCCGGAGACTCACGAACTGATTGCCTAGCGCTGTTCGTGCGTCCTCCACCATCAAGTCCAAAGCCCCATGAATTGATTGTCATTCATGCATCCTCCACCATCGAGTCCGGAGCCCCACGAATTGATTGCCTAGTGCTGTTCGTGCATCCTCCACCAACGAATCTTATCCGGAGCCCCATGAATTGATTGTCATTCATGCATCCTTGACCATCGAGTCTGGAGCCCCACGAATTGATTGCCTAGCACTGTTCGTGCATCCTCCACCAATGAATCTTATCCGGAGCCCCAAGAATTGATTGTCATTCATGCATCCTCCACAATCGAGTCCGGAGCCTCACGAATTGATTGCCTAGCGCTGTTCGTGCGTCCTCCACCGTGAAGTCCAGAGCCCCATGAATTGATTGCCATGAATGCATCCTCCACCATCGAGTCCGGAGCCCCACGAATTGATTGCCTAGCGCTGTTCGTGTATCCTCCACCAACGAATCTGATCCGGAGCCCCATGAATTGATTGTCATTCATGCATCCTCCACCATCGAGTCCGGAGCCCCACGAATTGATTGCCTAGCGCTGTTCGTGCGTCCTACACCATTGAGTCCGGAGCCCCACGAATAGATTGTCTATCGCTGTTCGTGCGTCCTCCACCATCATGTCCGGAGCCCCATGAATTGATTGCCATTCATGCATCCTGCACCATCGAGTCCGGAGCCCCACGAATTGATTGCCTAACGCTGTTCGTGCATCCTCCACCAACGAATCATATCTGGAGCCCCATGAATTAATTTTCATTCATGCATCCTCCACCATCGAGTCTGGAGCCCCACGTATTGATTGCCTAGCATTGTTCATGCGTCCTCCACCATCAAGTCCGGAGCCCCATGAATTGATTGTCATTCATGCATCCTCCACCATCGAGTCCGAAGCCCCACGAATTGATTGCCTAGCGATGTTCGTGCATCCTCCACCAACAAATCTTATCCAGAGCCCCATGAATTGATTGTCATTCATGCATCCTCCACCATCGAGTCCGGAGCCCCACGAATTGATTGCCTAGTGCTGTTCGTGCATCCTCCACCAACGAATCTTATCCGGAGCCCCATGAATTGATTGTCATTCATGCATCCTTGACCATCGAGTCTGGAGCCCCACGAATTGATTGCCTAGCACTGTTCGTGCATCCTCCACCAATGAATCTTATCCGGAGCCCCAAGAATTGATTGTCATTCATGCATCCTCCACAATCGAGTCCGGAGCCTCACGAATTGATTGCCTAGCGCTGTTCGTGCGTCCTCCACCGTGAAGTCCAGAGCCCCATGAATTGATTGCCATGAATGCATCCTCCACCATCGAGTCCGGAGCCCCACGAATTGATTGCCTAGCGCTGTTCGTGTATCCTCCACCAACGAATCTGATCCGGAGCCCCATGAATTGATTGTCATTCATGCATCCTCCACCATCGAGTCCGGAGCCCCACGAATTGATTGCCTAGCGCTGTTCGTGCGTCCTACACCATTGAGTCCGGAGCCCCACGAATAGATTGTCTATCGCTGTTCGTGCGTCCTCCACCATCATGTCCGGAGCCCCATGAATTGATTGCCATTCATGCATCCTGCACCATCGAGTCCGGAGCCCCACGAATTGATTGCCTAACGCTGTTCGTGCATCCTCCACCAACGAATCATATCTGGAGCCCCATGAATTAATTTTCATTCATGCATCCTCCACCATCGAGTCTGGAGCCCCACGTATTGATTGCCTAGCATTGTTCATGCGTCCTCCACCATCAAGTCCGGAGCCCCATGAATTGATTGTCATTCATGCATCCTCCACCATCGAGTCCGAAGCCCCACGAATTGATTGCCTAGCGATGTTCGTGCATCCTCCACCAACAAATCTTATCCAGAGCCCCATGAATTGATTGTCATTCATGCATCCTCCACCATCGAGTCCGGAGCCCCACGAATTGATTGCCTAGCGCTGTTCGTGCTTCCTCCACCATCAAGTCCGAAGCCCCACAAATTGATTGCCTAGCGCTGTTCGTGTATCCTCCACCATCCTATTCGTAGCCCCATGAATTGATTGCCTAGCGCTGTTCATGCATCCTCCGTTATCAAGCGCGGAGCCTCCGGTGACTGGAAAATATGGTTTTTTGTTATTTTCCCGATCCGTTCCTTCGCCAAGCATGTATATACATATATATTATGTTATTGGTGTTTTTTTGTTTGTGTTTGTTTTGTGTTTTGCATCCATTGTTGCACCATACGTGAAGTTACGTAACATGCCGGAAATAAAAAGGGAGCGTTGTTACATAATCCGCGAAATTCCGTAACATGCCGGAAATCAAAAGAAAGCATTGTTACACAATTCGTGAGGTTCCGTAACATTCCGAAAGCCAAAAAAGAGGTGATTACATGATCCGTAAGGTTCCGTAACATTACGGAAAGAAAACAAGTATCGTTACGAAATTCGTAAAGTTTCGTAACGTTACAAAAAAAGAATCACCAAAAAAGAGCAAGGGGTGTATTTAGTAAAAAAAAGGGGTGCAAATAGCAACCAGGCTCACTTGGGCCTTCCAGGATGTTCCTCCAGAAGGCGGTTGCTTCTGGAAGAAGCAACCTGGCTCGCCTGGGCGAGCTGGGTGGCAAGCTCCTCCCTTATTTTCCTAGCAAGCTCCTCCCCTATTTTCCTGTAAATAGGGGGAGGAGTGAAGGAGAAAGGGGTTCAGCCCTCCTGGTATTTTGGGATCACTTAAAATTAGTGAGAAAAATTGTTTCCGTGAAGAAAATCCAAGCCGAGGCGCTTCCGTAACGTTTCCGTAACGTTTACGTGGGTGATTTTGCAAAGATTTTCTACCGTTCTTCGTCATTCGTCGTTTGTTCTTCGTCGTTCTTCGGTCTTCAACCGGTAAGTTCCCGAAATCGAACTTTTCAATTCATTCTATGTACCCTTGGTTCTCCCCATTTGTTTCGGGTACTTTTATTTTCGTTTCATTTACTTTCCGTACCCCCTTTTCACGTGCTTTAGTGATTTACTTAAGTCATTTTCTCGCCTAATCAAAAAATAAAATAAACTTCCACCGATCATTTGAATTGTAATATTCGTTAATTTCTGTTAAAATGAAATCCGACCGTTCAGTTATGCCGCAACCACGTTGGAAACCAAAAAGAGGTAAAATAATAATATAATAATAAAAAAATATCTTTTAGTAAAATAAACCAAAAAAAAATCAATCGGAGGTTTCTCTTTGGGCTTTCTCTTTCTTAATTGAATTGACTAATAACTAATGTGAAACTAAGGCTAAAATCAACTCACAAAGTCAAGCTCATCCGCAAAAAAATCACTAAAAAGGATTTTAAGGTTCGATACCTTAGTTTTTCTCACCAAATAAAAATGGATCATTTTAAGGTCCAACGCCTTAAAAGGACCACCTTCCAAGTAAAATGAATCGCTTGATTCGCCCTTTTGAAAAAACTACGTAGGTTTGATTTCCTCTTCGATGGAGGGTACGTAGGAGCAAGAGCCCCGCTTTTGTCGACCTCAAAAATTAAAAAGAAATAAAATTTTGAATACATAACTTCACACAATTCTAATTTAAGGTTGTTATCCTTTGGGATAAACGTGAGAGGTGCTAATACCTTCCTCAAACGTAAATACAACTCCCGAATCTGGAATATTCTTCATGACATGTTTCCTTCGGTTTTTCCGACGTTTTCCACAAATAAATGTTGGTGGCGACTCTGCGCATTTTCCTCCTATGGGAGACGCACTCGTGAGCCTCGCCTCGCTCGGCCGCAAAAGGGTAGGTTTCGACACCCTTTTACGTTTTGTATGTCTTTTTATGCCTTTTTTGTATTTTTTATCTTTTTGTGGTCGACAAGGGTGTTTCCCTTGCTCCTACGTATTCCTCAATTGTGATAAGGAAATCAGACCTACGTAGTTCTTTCAAAAGGGGCCAATCAAGTGATTCTTTTTACCTGGAAGGGGGTCATTTAAGGCGTTGGACCTTAAAATGATCCATTTTACTTGGTGAGAAAGCTAAGGCATTGGACGTCTAACCATCTCACGAGGTCGACAAAAGTGGGGCTTTTGCTCCTACTATCCTCCATCGAAGAGGAAATCAGATCTACGTAGTTCTCGCGAATGCGGTAAAGTTACATGTTGATTTTATGCTTTTGAACAGTCCATCTTAACCGATAAAAGCAAAGAGGACCGTTTAAGACGTTGAACCCCAAAGCGGTTTTTAGTGATTTTTGCGGACAAAGGTTGATTTATGAGTTGATTTTAGCCTTAGTTTCACTTTGGTTATTAGTCAATTCATTCAAGGAAACTTCCAAAGGAAAACATCCGATCGATTTTTTTTGATTATTTTATCTAAACATATTTTTTATTATTTTATTATTATTTTTCCCTTTTTTGGTTTAACCGAGGTTACAGCGTGAACGATCAGTTAGATTTTACTTTAACAGTGATTAAACGAGATTACAACACAAATAATCGGTTGAAATTCATTTCATCATTTATTAGGCGAGAAAACGGCTTAAACGATCGGTTAAAGCTCGTTAAAAGTGGAAGAAAAAGAAACCAAAATTGAACGAAATAAAGATGAAAGCCAAAAAACAAGAAATGAATTAAAAGTCTCGGATTTGGAAACTTACCCGTTGAAGAATGAAGAACGGATGAAAATCTTCACGGATTTGCTAATGGAAACATCTCGGAAGCTATACGAAAACACCTCGGCTTGGATTTTCTTCATGGAAACAATTTTTTTCACCCAAAACAGCTGAAATGCATAGCCAGGGGAATCAGGGACCCTTAGAATAACCCCTTTTGCCTTTTTATTGGAAAAAGGGGGAGGAGGTTGTTGCCCAGCTCGCCCAGAAGCAATCCAGCTTCGAAAAACAGTCTAGAAGGCCCAAATCAAAATTTGAAAATTGCTATTTGCCCCTCATTTTGATAAGTTCACCCCCCTTCTTTCGTAATTTACGGAAAAGTTACGGAAGCCTATAGGACTTGATTTTCTTCTTTTTTCTCTTCCTTCTCACCCATATTAAGTGAAATATGCTTATTTAGGGTTATGCGAATTTTACGGAAGCATTACGGGTGTCCCGGAAGCCCATTTTTTAACAAAAGGGGGGAGGTGGTTGCCACCTAGCTCGCCTAGGCGAGCTAGGTTGCTTCCACCTTAAGATGGAAATTTCCCAGAAACCTCTAGAAGGGCCCAGATTTGAAAATTAGTATTTGCACCCCCATTTTACTAGATACACCCCCTTTGCCCCTTTTTTGCTGATTCTTTTCCGTAACATTACAGAACCTCACGAATTATGTAACGATACTTGTTTTCTTTCCGTAATGTCATGAAACTTTACGGATTACGCAACCATCCCCTCTTCTGCTTCTGGAATGTTACGGAACTTTACGGATTGCGCAATAATGTTTCCTTTCGACTCCCGACATGTCGCGGAACTTCACGGATTGCTTAACGATGGGTGTCAAGTTCCTCAAAGCGGAACTCTATGGTTAGCGTAGAACTCCTTAACAATGGCAACATCGATGCTCCCATCCATGAAATTGGTCAGATCCTTGTGCCAATTCCTTCTTTCAAGCTCAGTCTTGAATTCATCAAATGTTGTATGATAAATCATGACATTTCTCTCAGGCAGGATCTTCCTGCCAATCACTATATCAGACTAGCGATCCCAAACCTCCTGAGATGTGAATCTAGAGCGGTCATAGCGGGCCTGGGATGCTGAGTGTTTGAACCCGACAAGTGCACCGGATCGCGCAAGTAGTATAAAATGGTAAGAACCGAGTATTAAAACTCTCGGGGAACTTGTGTTACTTGGTAAAGCTATATACAGTGAATAGGTGTCTAATATTAAAAGATATGTGTGGAATATAAACAGGTATGTAAACTAACTATTAAAAGGAAAATCACGTGAGTAATGATGTGTAAAGACAAGTAGACAACACGTTGGTCTTCCTATTAGGTGCCTGAAGTTATAAAGATATTCTCTACTTAGCAATGCTCGTGTGTTCTATGGTGTCTCCTGAAATGCTAAACCCTGATTCTTCGTGATAGTTAAGCCTAATCTTGATCAAGCATTGTCCTCAGATTCCTCTTTGTCGCAACCTACCCTTCGGCGGGAGCGCGACGCGGGGCTCGCTGGTGCGTCTTCCATGGGAGGAAAATGCGCGGAGTCGCCACCGACCTTTATTCGATGAAAACGTCGGAAAAACCGGAAAAGGTGTGGTCTACGAACTTTAAGTGTGAAAGGTTCGGGAGTTGTATTTCGTTATCATGGGTCAATGAGACTTTTTCTTGGGAATGGTTTGTTTTCTTTTTTTTGTGGGAAATTTGGCTTTGAGTGTTCTTGGCCTTTTCCTTTTCTGTTTTTGTTTAGTGTGAGGTGAACAAGTCACCGACGCACAGGATTTTGGTTGGCAATCAAAGGGAGAGGACCACCTTAGGTCGTGGTTTCCCTTCTTTTCTTGTTTACTTGGTGACAACTCTGTATTGTTCAGATGTTGTCTGGTCCAAAGACCTTTTCTGCATATTTCTTCTGTTTTCTTCCGATCCTTGATCGGGAATTTTCTTTCTTTTTTGCTTTCTCCCATTTTTTCTTGATTGGGAATTCTCTTTTTGCTTTTTGCCGATTCTTTTGATAAGGAATTTTCTCCTTTTTTTCTTTTGAGGGCAAGGTTTATGGTGAGTTGGGACTTTGGCTCAAGGCTTGTAGAATGGATGGACATG
This sequence comes from Glycine soja, assembly GCF_004193775.1. Lineage (NCBI taxonomy): Eukaryota > Viridiplantae > Streptophyta > Magnoliopsida > Fabales > Fabaceae > Glycine > Glycine soja. The sequence goes on along the minus strand of NC_041017.1, from coordinate 12,121,167 downwards.
ATATATGTTAGGGTGTTGGTCTGGCCAGTGGTTCAGGGATAAAGGGGATGTCCCACATTATTTCCATGACACACATGCAAGAATGATGATTAGGAAATTTTATGCAAAACTGGTCACGCATGCACCCATGTGGACACTCAAGCATCAAGTTTTTATGGTCATGTGACACTAGGGCTCAGGATTCATTTTTTTCCTTTTTAAGTCAACCCAGTGTTTCCAAAATATGTTCTTTTATCAATTCATGCATTCATCCGAGTCCATTTTGGGTGTTCAGGAAAATTTTCACGGCATTCACCCTTCAGGTGTATACACATTTTTCCAACAAAACCCTTTGTTTTGATCGGTGAATCTTTTTCAAAGAAAAGCTGGAAGTTAATTCTTTTCAAAAGCATGCTGGCTTTTCAGTCGAAAGATATATTTTTTGTTCTTGTTTGGTTTTGTTTTGCTTTTTTTGTTTTTTTTTTTCATTTTTTTTTTCACGAGGTATTTTGCTACCTAAACATATATATAATTTTGTGAGGTATTTTTGCTATATACATGCATATCCAAGGTATCCTGCTACCTAAACATACATACACACACACACACACACACACACACACACACACACACACACACACACACACATATATATATATATATATATATATATATATATATATATTGTGAGGTATTTTTGCTATATACTTGCATATCTAAGGTATTTTCACTACCTAAACACACACACATATATTTTGTGAGGTATGACTACCTTCTGAGCTTGTGCTTGTTTTATTTAAATTCCTAGGATCATGAGCAACTAGGTGTGTCCTACTATGACTTGAGAAACAAAAGGTGATCAAATAACAAATAGAGATTTAAAAGTTACTAGGTTGCCTCCTAGTAGCGCTTCTTTAACGTCTTGAGCTGGACGCGTGATGACTTGTCGGTCACGGACCTAGTACTTTTGCTTACCTTTGGCTTTGGACTTGGTCGCCTGCTGGTCGACTACGGGTCGTAGGCAACGCTCCAGCCTTTGTAGATGAGCTGAGGGGCTCTGGAGGTGGCGGCGGTGCGTCTGTTGCCCTTTGCCGGCCATCCCTTGGCTGTTGTGGTGTTTCGCCCTGTGCCTGCCTGGGGCCACAATACTTCTTGATGAAAGCTCGGTTAGTAGGGGGCTTGATGACCTTGTTGGGGGCGATAGACACTCCGTAGAACTAACAAAGGCCCGTAATCAGAGCTGGAAACCCCAGGACCCTGTTGGACTTCTCCGAGTCCGCTGGGTATCTTGTGAACGCGATCCCTGCAGACAATAGATGACATCAAAAATCAGTTGAGAGATAGGCATACTTACCGATGTCACACTGGCATGACCTTGCTGGGGGGGACGGGCACCCTACACGTCCTCGTCTTCAGAGGACTACACGTCCTCACCTTTAGAGGACAACACATCGTCGCCATCAGAGGGCTGCATGCCCTCACCTTCAGAGAACAACACGTCCTCGCGATCCGAGGGATACATGCCCTCACCTTCAGAGGACTACACATCGTCACCATCAGAGGGCTGCACGCCCTCACCTTCAGAGGACTACACGTCCTCGCCATTAGAGGACTACACATCCTCGCCTTCAGAGGACTACATGTCCTCGCCATCAGAGGACTGCACGCCCTCACCTTCAGAGGACTACACGTCCTCGTCATCAGAGGACTACACATCCTCGCCTTTAGAGGACTAGACGTCCTCACCTTCAGAGGACAAGACGTCTTCACCATCAGAGGACTAGACGTCCTCGCCTTTAGAGGACTACACGTCCTCGCCTTTAGAGGACTACACGTCCTCACCATCCCAGGGCTGCACCCCCTCACCTTCAGAGGACTACACGTCCTCGCCAGGTGAGGACTGCACGTCCTCACCTTCAGAGGACTACACGTTCTCGCCATCAGAGGGGTGCACGCCCTCACCTTCAGAGGGTTACATGCGCTCGCATTTACAGGACTACACGTCCTCACCTTCAGAGTTCTGCACGTCCCTACCTTTAGAGGGCTGCACGCCCTCGCCTTCAAAGGGCGACACGTCCTCAACTTCAGAGGGATGCACGCCTTCGCCTTTAGAGGGCTACGTGTCCTTATTTTCAGTGTGCTCCATATTCGCACCTTAGGAGAATTTAAGGTCATCTGCCCTTAAATGCTTGTCATACCCTAATTTCGTCTGGGGACCTTTGCTTAATGACATGCGACCTTTCTTTGGTCCTTGTGAGGTGCTTGGCATCCATCATTAGGCAGTTTGTGAAATTCCAGGACATGCCGAAAAACCAAAAAAATATTGATGCACAATCCGTAAGTTTCCGTGACACACCGGAAATCAAATGGAAGCATAGTTGCATAATTAAGTGAGGTTCCGTAACATTCCGTAAGTCAAAAAGGGGATGATTATGTAATCCGCAAGGTTCCGTAACATTACGGAAAGAAAACAAGTATTGTTACGAAATTCGTAAGTTTCCGTAACTTTACTAAAAAAGAATCACCAAAAAAAAGCAGAGGGGGTGTACTTAGTAAAAATGGGGGTGCAAATAGCACCCAGCCCCACTTGGGCCCTCCAGAATATTCCTCCTGAAGGCTTTTTCTTCTAGAGGAAGCAACCTGGCTCGCCTGGGCGAGCTGAGCTCGCCTGGGCGAGCTGGGCGGCAACCACCTCCCCTATTTTGCTATAAATAGGGGAGGAAGTGAAGAAGAAAAGGGTTCAGCCCCTTAGGCACTTCTCTCTCTTTCGAATTTGCTTGGAAAAATTGTTTCCGTGAAGAAAATCTAAGCCGAGGCGCTTCTGAAACGTTTCCGTAACATTTTCCGTGAGGAATTTCGCAAAGGTTTCAACCGTTCTTCGACGTTCTTCGTTCGTTCTTCATCGTTCTTCGATCTTCAACGGGTAAGTACCTCGAACCAAGCTTTTCGATTCATTCTATGTACCCGTAGTGGTCCACATTGTGTTTTGTGCATTTTTATTCTCGTTTTGTTTACTTTTTATACCCCCTCTTGACGTGCTTAAGCCATTTTACTTAAGTCATTTCTCGCTTAACTTAAAAATAAAATAAATTTCCACCGAACGTTTGAATTGTATTATCCGTTAACTTCGGTTAAAATGAATTCCGACCGTTCGGTCGTGCCGTAACCACGTTGGAAATCAAAAAGAGGTAAAAAATAATATAATAATAATAAAAAAAAACATCTTTTAGCCAAATAAAGCGGGAAATCAATCGGACGTTTTCTCTTTGGGATTTCTCATTCTTAATCGAATTGATTAATAACTAAAGTGAAACTAAGGCTAAAATCAACTCGCCTAGTCAAGCTCGTCCACAAAAATAGGCTTTTGAAGTTTGTCATTTCAATTTCTCACTAAGTAAAATGGGTCATTTTTAAGGTCCAACGCCTTAAAATGATCACCTCTTAAGCAAAAAGAGAATCACTTGATAAGCAAGAACTACGTAGGTCTGATTTCCTCATCGCAATTGAGGATACGTAGGAGCAAAAGCCCCGCTTTTGTCGACCACCCCAAGAGATCGTTAATGGTCCAATGCCTTAACGTTTCTCTCCTTTCAAAAACAAGAGATCGTTAATGGTCCAATGCCTTAACGTTTCTCTCCTTTCAAAAAACAAGAGATCGTTAATGGTCCAACGCCTTAACGTTTCTCCCCTTTCAAAATCAAAAGACCGTTTAATGGTTCAACACCTTAAATGACCTTTTGTTCAATAAAAACATATTTTGCAAAAAAGACAAAAACAACTTAACCAAACACTTTGTTCTGAAAGAACTACGTAGGTCTGATTTCCTCATCGCAAATTGAGGAATACGTAGGAGCAAAGGGAAACACCCTTGTCGACCACTAAAAGAGAAAAATATAAAAAGGGTATAAAGGATATAAGGACATAAAAGGGAACTAAAAATCAAGAGTCATGTTTGCACATTCGATTAAAGGCTGCCGTCCCTTGGGACGGACGTATGGGGTGCTAACACCTTCCCCGTGCGTAAATACAACTCTCGAACCTTTCACTTAAAAAGTTCGTAGATCGCGTCTTTCCCGGTTTTTCCGACGTTTTCCTCAAATAAACGTTGGTGACGACTCCGCGCGTATTCCTTTCGTGGAACACGCATCCCGCGAGTCACGCGTCGCCCTCCCGCCGAAGGGTAGGTTGCGACAGTTGGCGACTCCACTGGGGACAATTTTTAGAGAGTTAGGCCATTTAATCTTGTGCAAATGCTTTACCATGACTTACTCCTTTGTTGTTTTCCTTCATTATGTACTTGTGTATATAAACTCTTTGTTGCTTTTAGTGCTTTTTAAAATGTATGCATGAGGTAAATATTTATTCATTTGATGCACACAAACACCAACACTATTTGCACACACTGTGAGTGAAAAAGGACCCTATACCCGGGTTCATGGGAACATAAGGAGTGGAGGTGAATCTGTGATCATGCTAGGTCTCCGACTTGCTTGACTACAGTGAACCCTCATCTAGAGCTTTTCTCTTTGAAAACTTATTGTTGCTAGTAGTCCCTACTGCTGCAATATGTTCTTCGAAGAGGATAATACCTCTATTAACCATCAAGAGAGATATGACTACCTTGGGGGGTTATCGCTAAATGCCTAGTTAGTTCTCTCCCTTATAGGTCCCTTAAATAGGGGCACGGAGCAAACACGCTACGTGCCATTTTTCACACTGCCATGCATAAGCATCATATACCCTTTTGCTTATGTTCAGTGAATATTGTCATGCTATTGCGCCTTTCGCATATGCATCGCATAGGGGTTCTGTCTTGATCCCCTCTATAGACAAATCAACGGAGGGTCCGTGTCACCATCTTAAATACATACGTTGGGGCACTTTGCTACCCCTAGACGTTGTGTCTAAGAAGGAGACAGTTTCCCGGACTCCCGCATTCCTAAATTACATCTGTGTCATATGCATTTCTTCATACATTCATCCATTCCACCCATGATAGATGTCAGAGTTTTGATTCGCACTAGATTTTATTTCACTTTAGTAAAACATGGGATCAAGTCAAAAGCCTTCGCTTAAAAAGAAGTTCTATCAAGTCAAAATCAAGAGCTTAGAGGTCACTAGTTTACGAGAGTTAGGGCAATTAATGGGTCAACTTCAATGGCAAGCCTTCCGCAAAGCCTATGGTAAGATTTGGGACCTAGCTAGGGTAGAAGTCTCCATGGAACCGATTGCATCCCTTTCCCAGTATTATGACCAGCCCCTAAGGTGCTTCACATTTGAGGACTTCCAGCTAGTGCCGACTGTGAAAGAGTTTGAAGAAATCCTGGGATCCCCACTGGGAGGAAGGAAGCCATATCTTTTCTCTGGGTTCTATCCCTCCACGACAAGAGTTGCCAAGGTAGTGAAAATCTCAGCACAAGAGTTGGACCGTGTAAAGCAAAATAGAAATGGAGTAGTCGGAGTACCAAGGAAGTGTTTGGAGGAAAGGGCAAAGGCCTTGGCAAAATCAAGGCGAATGGGCTTCTTTTACTGACACCTTGGCGCTTTTGATCTTTGGAGGTGTCCTCTTTCCAAATATGGAAGGGTTAGTGGACCTAGCAGTGATTGACGCTTTCCTCGCCTTTCATCATGGCAAGGAAAGCCCGGTCGTCGCCATTTTGGCCATGCATGACACGTTCGATCAGAGATGTGAAAAGAGCGGTGCAAGAATTGTTTGTTGTACACCGGCTCTCTATGTGTGGCTGGTTTCACACCCTTTTCTCCAAGAAGGTAGGCCCGTCTATCCGCTACAAGGTCACCGCTCGTGCGTCGAAAAAGGGAAGGCGAATTGGGACCAACTCTTGGCTAGCATGGAGGGGCGTCTGTTAATTTGTTCCCTCGCTAGAAGGAAGGAAGAATCAGGATTCTATCTTCATGCGAAGGATGTCCAAATGTTCCCTTGATGGAACAAGGGGTTGTATTAATTATAATCCCGTCCTCGCCATAAGACAACTTGGCTACCCCGTGAAAGGAGCGCCATTAGACAAAAGCATCACGCCTTTCATTACACGGGGTTTCAGTGACCCCAATGCAAAGGTACTCCAAGGAGTTCGCAAGGCATGGGATGCGGCATGAAGAAAGGACAGAGAGCTTAGGGGAAGCAGTAATGGGATCATCGGTGGCTATCATAAGTGGCTGAGAGTCCGGGCACAAGGATTGGATTGGCTCCCAAATCTAAAAACTGCGAGAGAAGATGAGGTTAAAGCTTCGGAAGAAAGTGATGAGGTACAAGCCCTAAAGGCAGAGCTTAAAAGAGCCCGGGTAGTCAAAGAGAAATTCAAGTCCATAGCCATCAAAGTCTGAAGAGAGTATGATGAACTAAGGGACGTTAATATGGCCACCGATGAAGCCTTGGAATGAGAAACCAAGAAGGCCCGAAAGGAAGAACACGACCAAAACAAGTTTTGAGGGGCTTTATAGGGCAGCAATAGTGAGCTCAAACTCTGAAGAGGTGAAAGGAATCATCATGGGTCAAAGGCATGATCTGGAAGGACGAGCTAAAGGCTTGCCTTAGGTCGAAAAGAAATTTGTCCCAACAGTTAAAGTGAGACTGAAGGGAATATGTGGGCCATCATCGATGAGTGCAAAGAGAAGCTAAATCTAGCGGCGACTCACGAGCAAAGACTAGAAGATGAGTACGCCAAGATATCAGCAGAAAGGGAAGCAAGGGAAAGGGTAATTGATTCATTGCACCAAAAGGCAACCGTGTGGATGGACCGATTTGCTCTTACCTTGAGCGGGAGTCAAGAACTTCCCGATTGCTAACCAAGGCCAAAGCAATGGTGGACACCTACTCCGCCCCCGAGGAGATCCACAGACTTCTCAGCTATTGTCAGCATATGATAGACTTAATGGACTATATGATTAGAAACCGCTAGGAAGTTTGTATTGTCGCTCAGATCTTGACTAGTTATAACTTTTTGAATAAGATGAGTTTATCCCACGTTTTTACTCCAAAAATCAGTGCGAATCAAGTCACTCCCGCATTTTATCCCTAGCATGCATTGTATGTTGGTCTCGTCCTTTGTCACGGGAAGCCGGAAGGTCCATATCACCTTCTTAATTGTACACATGGGGCACTGCGTCCCCAAATGCGCAAGTAAGAAGAGATAATTTTCCGGGATCTCGTGTCCGTAAAATGCATTCATATCATGCATCGCATAAGCATCTCTTCATAACATCATAATGAACATATCGTTCCTGCATTTGTTCGTTATCATATTCCAGCCTCACATTTTGCATGAGTCATGGCATCATCATGCATATGCGTTCAACAAACTTTTTGATCTGCAAAATTGCATACCATTTGTTTTCATGTTTGCTCATCCTTGTGTTTTCCTCTACAAAAACAAAAAAAGGGGAAGCGTGAAACTTCACACTACATTCTTAGTTACATGTGTTAGGCACCATGAGCCAACAATGTTGGGATCATAAACCCATTTCTAAAAAATACACACAACAATAAAACAAAATTGAACATGGTACCTAATGCATGGTTAACTAAGAAAGGATGTTTCTTCGGGCATCTCAATTTCATAATTACATTTTCCATGCATAGCTTAAAGTATGCCCGAGTCATTCATCCCTATGAAATGTTGTTGAAGTATTGGCGATCAAAATTGCCATTCCCTGGGTTATGGGGTTGAACCAAGCTCATGCTTTTTCGAAAAAAGTTCATCAAATCAAGTTGAAGAATGGAAGTAACTATCTTGCAAAAATTGGGGCAAAAGATGAATCGAGTCACATCACTGCTTCATCTACTGCCAAACATATTTAGGATTGTTGATGTCCTTGTTACTTCCAGTTTCACCTTGACAAAGATGTCATGGACCATGTGGAAAATCTAAATTGATTCAACCCCATATCCTGCACAATACTTCAACTGTACATCATTCGCATACATCCATGTTTTTCATTGGTTGCATTGCTCATTGCATTCTTTCCTTGAAAAAGAAAATAAAAATAAATAAATAAATAAAATAAAATAAAAATGATCTTAATCATTGTTATAAAAAAGAAAAGGACACGCTTTACAGTGCCCTTACCGAACTCGTGCTAGAGCTAGAGTAATGGGTGAAGCAGAGGAGGTGCAAGAGAAGATGAAGGCCGACATGGAGGCCATGAAAGAGAAAATGGCCACAATGATGGAGGCCATGATGAGCATGAAGAAGATAATGGAAGCCAAATGCGGTTATAGTTGCCGCTCCTAGCGCTGTCGCTAAGGTGAACCCGATGCTCCCATCTGGCCTCAAGCAAATGAATCATCCAACCTCAAATATGGTAGGCAAAGATTTGGGAAGTACGGACGACCCCATGATGTGCAAATTCAAAACGAGCACGCCTTCCCATCATATGGCTTGCCTCCCAACTATACACCACCCAACGTGGCGTACACTCTCAATGAAAATCTCAATAACTCCACTCCGATACTCATTGAGAACCAATAACCTCAATCTAATCAGGCACATATCTCTCAAACCATAGGGGAGACACATGAAATTCCCCACCACAATCTAGCTGACTTCGAGCCTTGGCTCGGATATGCCACTGAAGGGCAAGCAGTTGGTGGTATACCCTTTGAAAACACTTTGGAGGGCCCTCAGTTTCGCCCGCAACTACAACTGTTGCAACCTACCCTTCGGCGGGAGGGCGACGCGAGACTCGCGGGATGCGTGTTCCACGAAAGGAATACGCGCGGAGTCGCCACCAACGTTTATTTGAGGAAAACGTCGGAAAAACCGGAAAAGACGCGATCTACAAACTTTTAAGTGAAAGGTTCGGGAGTTGTATTTACGCACGGGGAAGGTATTAGCACCCCACACGCCCGTCCCAAGGGACGGCAGCCTTTAATCGAATGTGCAAACATGACTTTGATTTTTATGTTCCCTTTTATGTTCTTATATCCTTTATACCCTTTTTATATTTTTCCTCTTTTTGTGGTCGACAAGGGTGTTTCCCTTTGCTCCTACGTATTCCTCAATTTGGGATGAGAAAATCAGACCTACGTAGTTCTTTTTTATCAAGTGATTCTTTTTTACTTAAGTGGTGATCATTTTAAGGCGTTGGACCTTAAAAATGATCCATTTTTCTTAGCGAGAGATTGAGATGACAAACTTCAAAAGCCTATTTTTTGTGGACGAGCTTGACTAGGCGAATTGATTTTAGCCTTTAGTTTCGCTTTAGTTATTAATCAATTCGATTAAGAATGAGAAATCCCAAAGAGAAAACGTCCGATTGATTTTCCGCTTTATTTTACTAAAAGATGTCTTTTTGATTATTATATTATTTTTTACCTCTTTTTGATTTCCAACGTGGTTACGGCACGACCGAACGGTCGGAATTTATTTTAACCGAAGTTAATGGATAATACAATTCAAACGTTCGGTGGAAATTTATTTTATTTTTAAGTTAAGCGAGAAATGACTTAAGTAAAATGGCTTAAGCACGTCAACAGGGGGTATAAAAAGTAAACAAAACGAGAATAAAAATGCACGAAACACAATGTGGACCACCATGGGTGCATAGAATGAATCGAAAAGCTTGGTTCGAGGTACTTACCCGTTGAAGATCGAAGAACGATGAAGAACGAATGAAGAACGTCGAAGAACGGTTGAAACCTTTGCGAGATTCCTCACGGAAAACGTTACGGAAACGTTTCGGAAGCGCCTCGGCTTAGATTTTCTTCACGGAAACAATTTTTCCAAGCAAATTCGAACGAGAGAGAAATGCCTAAGGGGCTGAACCCCTTCCTTCTTCACTTCCTCCCCTATTTATAGCAAAATAGGGGAGGTGGTTGCCGCCCAGCTCGCCCAGGCGAGCTCAGCTCGCCCAGGCGAGCAGGGTTGCTTCCTCCAGAAGCAACCGCCTTCTGGAGGAATATTCCGGAGGGCCCAAGTGGGCCTGGGTGCTATTTGCACCCCCATTTTTACTAAGTACACCCCCCTCTGCTGTTTTTTGGTGATTCTTTTTTTCGTAAAGTTATGGAAACTTACGAATTTCGTAACGATACTTGTTTTCTTTCCGTAATGTTACGGAACCTTGCGGATTACATAATCATCCCCCTTTTTGACTTACGGAATGTTACGGAACCTCACTTAATTATGCAACGATGCTTCCATTTGATTTCCGGTGTGTCACGGAAACTTACGGATTGTGCGTCAATATTTTTTTGGTTTTTCGGCATGTCCTGGAATTTCACAAATTGCCTAATGATGGGTGCCAAGCACCTCACGAGGACCAAAGAATGGTCGCACGTCATCGAGCAAAGGTCCCCGGACGAAATTAGGGTATGACAGTTGCCCCTCTTTACTTGTCTTTTATTGGAGATAAAAGGAAAGTAAAGATAAGACACTAATTTCGTTCCTCTCGATTTGACGAGAGTCGCAGGTGACCATAAAATCTCCACATGCAAATGACTTGTTGTTCCCAAAATTTCACAAATTGCCTAATGATGGGTGCCAAGCACCTCACAAGGACCAAAGAATGGTCGCTTGTCATCAAGCAAAGGTCCCCAAAAATCAGTGTATGACACTAATTTCGTTCCTCTCGGTTGACGAGAGTCGCGGGTGACCATGACTTGTCGCTCCTAGAATTTCACAAATTGCCTAATGATGGATGCCAAGCACCTCACAAGGACCAAAGAATGGTCGCATGTCATCAAGCAAAGGTCCCCGAAAATCAGTGTATGACACTAATTTCGCTCCTCTCGGTTGACGAGAGTCGCGGGCGACCATGAAATTTCCGCATGTAAATGACTTGTTGTTCCCGGAGGAACAAAAGGTGCAGAAGACTATGTCAGCCTTTGCATGCTATCAAGCGTTCTGTCTTACAGATAGCAAAAGAATGTTTATACGGATAACCACTCGGGTATTTCCGCGTATCATCGGGCCCGCCGCCTCTGGATGACAAAAGGGTGTGAATAACCATAAGGTATCTCCGCGTATCATCGGGCCCGCCGCCTCTGGATGATACAAGGGTGCAGAATGACCAAACTTGGTCTCTGCTTGTCATCGGGCCCGCCGCCTCTGGATGACAAAAGGGTGCGAATAACCATAAGGTATCTCCGCGTATCATCGGGCCCGCCGCCTCTGGATGATACAAGGGTGCAGAATGACCAAACTTGGTCTCTGCTTGTCATCGGGCCCGCCGCCTCTGGATGACAAAAGGGTGCGAATAACCATAAGGTATCTCCGCGTATCATCGGGCTCGCCGCCTCTGGATGATACAAGGGTGCAGAATGACCAAACTTGGTCTCTGCTTGTCATCGGGCCCGCCGCCTCTGGATGATACAAGGGTGCAGAATGACCAAACTTGGTCTCTGCTTGTCATCGGGCCCGCCGCCTCTGGATGACAAAAGGGTGCGAATAACCATAAGGTATCTCCGCGTATCATCGGGCCCGCCGCCTCTGGATGATACAAGGGTGCACGTCACATGACCTCAGGGTCAGTATGACAAAGATTTATGGGGCGGCCGACAAAAGCAAAGCTCTTGCTCCTACGTATCCTCCAATGAGGAACTCAGACCTACGTAGTTCTGGATAACTTGTGAGACTTGAAAAAGTCTCGGTGTTTTCTCCACTAAAATGCAAACATGCTTTAGCAAAGAGACAAATATTCCAACTGATTTAGAGCAGCATATGCTTTTTGAGTGAAAAACAATGCGTCTACCGGGGAAGGAGAGTCTGCTGATGAAATCTCCCATAACCATAAATGAGATTTTGGATGTTAGCATTTCGTTTCTAAATGACCATTTAGAGGAAACACTGGGTTCAACAAAAATAGAAGAAATCCACTCAAAGTGTATCAATCTCGCACAGGTAAGTGTTTTATCCTAATTCCGAACCATAGATATGTCGTGACTTGACTTTGCAAATTATTTCCTATCAAATCGAAAATTACATGCGTGATCATGGATCAAATAGGACTTCCCTTGGGAATGGGTTCTCTTGGTGGTTTCTTCTTTCGGCTTTTGTGTGTTTTTGGCTTTTGATTTTCCTGGCTTTTTCTTTTTCTGTTTTTTTGTTTAGTGCGGGGCGAGAAAAAAAGGGTCGCTAGCGCACGGGATTTTGGTTGGTAATTAAAGGGAGAAGACCATTTTAGGTCGTGGTTTCCTTTCCTTCCTTTTTGTTCATTTGGTGACAATTCTGTACTGTTCAGATATTGTCTGGTCCAAAGACCTCTCTGCACATTTCTTCTGGTTTCTTTGACCAGGAGCTTCCTTCCTTTTTTACTTTCTCCCATTCTTTGGTTGGGAATTTTCTTTCTTTTCTTTTTTCTTTCTCCCACTCTTTGATTGGGAATTTCCTTTTTCTTTTTTCTCTTTCATTGGAAATTTTCCTTCTCTTTTCTTTGATTGGAAATTTCCCTTCTATTCTTTTTTGCTTCCGAGGGTAAGGATTGACATTCTCACCCTGGGTCAAGGTTTATGGTGAGTCAGGATTTTGGCTCAAAGCTTGTAGAATGGCTAGACATGATACATGTCAGAGCTTGGTTTGGTTCAAGGGTAAAAGGGATGCCCCACATTATTTCCATGACACAAATGCAAAAATGATGATTTGGAAACTTTATGCAAAACTGGTCATGCATGCATCTATGCGGACACTCAAATGTCAAATTTTTATGGTCATGTGATGCTAGGGCTCAGGATTCATTTCCTCTATTTTAATCAACCCAATGTTTCCAAAATATGTTCTTTTATCAATTTGGGCATTCATCCGAGTCCATTTCGGGCGTCCGGGGAAATTTCACAGCATTCACCCTTCAGGTGTAGACACATTTTCCAAAAATTGGTTATGATCAATGAATTTTTTCAAAGAAAAGTTGGAAATCGTCTCTTTTCAAAAGCATGTCGTTTTTTTAGCTAGACAACTTATTTTCTCTTTTTCCACCTTTTTCCTTACTTGCCTTCTTCTTTTTTCTTATTTGCTCTCTTTTTCTTTACTTGCCCTCTTCTTTCCCTTTTGTTCTCTTTTCCATTTCATTTTTCTTTTCTTTTCTATTTTCATTTTTATCATGATTTTTTTTGTTTATTTTACATATATACTTTTGGACGATGTTCCTAAACGAAGAACTCTACACGGTTCCAGAATTTCAAACATCATCGATAGTAATGATATATAAATACTAACGCACCAATCTAAACAAAAATGTATGTGCTGTACAAATGACAATCGAAACAACAAAAACAAACGTTAGTCTCTCAAGTCAAAACAATAACATAGAATAAAAATGACAAAAGAAATATGAAAGAAAACATGAATCTGGGGATCTCCCAGTCACGTGTCTCCACTCCCTCCCAAGAAGTCAAGCAAATCGGCCATCTCCTCATCCTCGTGGGCTTCTTCTCCATCGCCGGGAGCTTCTGGGGGTGCCTCTCCTGCTTGGGCCTCGGGCCAATCTCCGGGCCATGCTACCTCTGCCCTGAACTGGTCTGGAGTAGGGCATGAAAAAGAAGCGAAGCCCTGGCTCTGCATGCTAAGGCTCATCTGGTACAGACAGTCATGGGTCCGTACATGTGCTCGGTGGTTGGCCGCCTGCTGGCGAACCAAATGCCGTAAATACTGCTCTATGTCAAATGCCCCAGCCTGGCCAGCCTGATGAGGTGGTGGTGACGCGCCCGCGGCCTGTGGAGCATCACCCTGAGCCTGTCTCTGGGTACAGTACTTCTCAATAAAAACCCGGGTGATGGGCGGCCGAATCACCTTGGTAGGTACAACGGGGACTCCGAACGACTGGCAGAGTCCTGTGATCAGTGCGGGGAATCCCAGGGCCCTGTTGGATTTATCTGGGTCCAAAGGGTGCCTAGTGGGCGCCATACCTGCAAAAATATATATGGCATCAGCGATCAACTGAGCCACATGGATGCTCATCCGTGTCAGGATGGCGTACACCAGCTGGCACTTAGGCATGGGGAGGTCGGAATTATGATCGGTGGGCAGGATGTTGCTGAGGAGCAACGTCATCCATATCTGGGTCAGGGTGGTCATGTTGGTGCGCATGATTCGCACTCGCCTCCCTGCAGCAGTCCGGGCAAAATCCTGCCCCGGTATACATAGCAGCTGGGCGATGGCCTCCTCATCGAACCCATCAGACCGGTTCCTCCTCTGGCCATACTCGCATTCCTGGCCTTCTTCCAATACCATCGGATATCCCAGGAGCTGGCTGATAGCATCGGCATCGAACGGGATCCACTGACCCCTAACCCAGGATCTCATGTCACGCACGCCCTCCTCTGTTGGCCAAGCATTGGCATAAAACTCAAGGACTATTTCTGGATCAAACTTGGCCATGGGAGTAACCAGTGGTGCCCACCGCCGGCGCCCTATTTCCTCCTGGAAATCAGTATACTCGTCGTCCCTGAGCTGGACGCGTCGCTCCCGGAGAAACGACCATCCCTTGATGGCTTCGAAGCGCTGCTGGTGTACAACGCTCCTAAAGCGGTGACTGTCGTACTCCGGGGCGGAACTAGTTCCTTCGGCCGCCTTGTCCTTCCTGGACCTCTTTGAGGCAAGCTTCCTCGGGGCCATTCCTGCGAAGGCAAACATTTGGAAAGTTAGTTTTACCAGTGGGACATTACTCTTAAAGCAAAAATGGCATATAACCTCCTCCCATAAATACAAACATCAATGTAAATTTAGAGCAAGCTTATGCGCATATTTCCTTACAAACGTTCTCTTGCACAAGACATTCTATTAACCGAAAAAATGCACCCATATACAATCAAGGCAGCTTCGTTACCTAGATTATTTACACGTACTTCCAAGGTGTATTTGTTACTTACATCACACACATCTCCTTGGCTAAATTCACATACATGCATACTCAAAGCATTTTGGGGTACCAAAAATTGCACATGTGCACATCTTGGTATTTCTAATACCTATACATACACAAACTTCATGATGAATCTTGACTATCTACACAATAAGGTGCTACATTTCATGCTCTTTTCACGTTTTTGCTACCTAAAGCCGCATGCAAATTCAAGTATATTTTCCTTTGCTGACTAAAATTGTATTCAAATTAAAAGGTATACATTTTTTGGTAATGTATCTTCTTTACATAACATGCAACATATTTATGTATATATTTTTTTTGTGAGACATTTTGACTACCAAAAATTATATGTACATACATCCAAGTATTTTGCTATCATACCCAAAGTGTAAATTGCCAAAGGTATTTTGCTACCTATTCTAAACCTACACATTTATGATGAGCAACATTCCTAACCATCTAGGCATAGGGAAAATATTGTAGCGTGGCCCATAGCTGATTGCTGGCCAAAAAGGGTAACTTTACCCAATATGCACCTCCTTTTGTATTCTTTTTGCATAAAATTTTAGTTTCTAGGCCTAGGATATATGTGGGGTAATTACTCTAGCCTTTTTCGGGAATGAATACATGTTCCAAAAATAGAAACTATGTACAAACCAAAATTCCCCATGGGTTGTTTCCTTACAAAAGTCACGCGCTAATGCCATTGAGGCATTTCACCGAACACTTGGTGGGCGCGCGTTTAGGCGTCAATAGCAAGGGAACGGGGACAATGTGGCATGTCCCATTGTTTCAAAATGCATTATAGGCCTAGGGCCATCCCATGCCAACCCCTAATTCAACCTAATCAAGCAAGAAAACAAACCAAAATTGCCCCATATATTTGAGCACACTCCCACAATTTAGAGCACCAAAAGGAGATCAAAATACACCAATGAAAAGCTAGAAAGCTTAGGGATGGAACACTTACTTGTTGGTGATGAACAAAAGCGCAAAACGGAATCAAAAAATGCGAAAAAGGATGACCCTAGGGCTGCAAACTCGCCAATCCCGTGGGTATGGCTTTTGAAAGGGGGGAAAAGAAGTTTTTGAATGTAAAAACGCCCCCCTTTTCGTCATTCTTATAATTTGGTGCAGGGGTGGCTCGCCCAGGCGAGCTAACCTGCACTTTTTTTTTTTTTTTTTTTTTTTTTTTGAGGGGAACATTAACCATGTCCCCTCCCTTCTCATGGATTAGCATCTTGCCTAACTTGAACTTACTTAGGTTAGAATTAGGCGTTGATTACTTATTTTATTATTACTCTTTTCCTTTTTAAAACAAACAAATAGTAAAAGAAAGCTGCAAAATACAAAGGATACGGGGCTGCCTTGCAGCGACATTCCCTGCTTGTTTCGCACAGAGAAGGGTAACGATCGGTCGGTCGTGACCCCATCCCTGCTTGCGTTCATCCTTAAGTACCTGCAAGTAATAAACAACCAGGTATGGCCAATCTTGGCCGCATCATTACCCTACCTTGATTGGTTTCTGCCGTTCATGTTTTGTCTTCACTCCAGAAGGTAGCCCAAGGTGATCCTGCCCCTGTTTTACCACAACAATATACATGCGTATGCGTATGCGTATGCATGAATGTTTTCAAACGCAGAAAATTTAGGGAAAGTTGGTTCAGGTTCAATTCTAATTAAGCGCCTGGGGGATCCCATGAACTGAGCGGAAGGGCTCAGGCGATCACAAATTAACGCAAGGTGTGAAACTAACGTGAGGACTAAAAGCCTCAAATCCATGTTCATTTCTTTGAAAGATCGTAACAAGGGATACAACAGACAGGAAATCCCTGGGGGAAATCCAGAAAACGCATAAAGGTAAAGAACATGCAGCGACATCCTTAATTGCCCCAGCTTCTAAGCATAATATTGTTTGACGACATCAGAGTTCACGGGTGAAGGTAGCTCTTCGCCATCCATGTTGGTAAGCACCAAAGCTCCTCCGGAAAAAGCCCTCTTCACAACAAAAGGCCCTTCGTAGTTCGGGGCCCATTTCCCTCGATGGTCCTTGACGGCATGGGACATTTTCTTTAGCACAAGGTCTCCCTCACGGAACTTGCGCAAGCGTACTTTCTTGTCGAACGCGCTCTTCATTCTTTGCTGGTACAAGCGCTCATGACTCATGGCCGTTAAGCGCTTACCCTCAATGAGGTTGAGCTGATCGTAGCGTGTTTGAGCCCACTCTGATTCCTTTAATCCGGATTCTGCCAAGATCCTTAATGACGGGACTTCTACCTCGAATGGTAACACCGCCTCCATCCCATATACCAACGAGAACGGCGTTGCCCCAGTTGACGTTCGTACTGAAGTCCGGTAACCGTGTAACGCGAATGGGAGCATCTCGTGCCAATCCTTGTATGACACGGTCATCTTTTGGATAATCTTTTTGATATTCTTATTGGCTGCTTCCACGGCTCCATTCATCTTTGGCCGGTAGGGTGTGGAATTGTGATGCTGGATTTTAAACTCCTCGCACATTTCCCCCATCATCTTGTTATTCAGGTTGGTGCCGTTGTCCGTGATAATCTTTCTTGGCAAACCATATCGGCAGATGATCTCCTTCTTAATGAACCTGACCACCCCATTCCTCGTGACATTGGTATATGAAGCCGCCTCGACCCACTTGGTGAAATAATCTATTGCTATGAGGATGAAGCGATGACCATTCGAGGCCTTGGGCTCAATGGCCCCGATGACATCTATTCCCCACATGGAGAAAGGCCAAGGGGCGGACATGACATTCAGGGGATGCGGTGGGGCATTGACATTATCCGCGAATGCTTGACATTTGTGGCACTTCCTCACATGGACACAACAATCACTTTCCATGGTAAGCCAGTAATAACCTGCTCTTAAGATCTTCCTGGCCATAGCATGCCCGTTGGCGTGCGTTCCAAACGAACCCTCATGGACTTCCTCGATCATGTGATTTGCTTCCTTGGCATCCACACATCGCAGGAGTGTCATGTCGTGATTTCTCTTATACAGTGTGCCTCCGCTCATGAAGAAACTGGCTGCCAACCTCCTCAATGTCCTTTTATCGTTGTCGGCAATCTCTGGCGGGTATTCTTTGCTTTCGACATATCGCTTGATGTCGTAATACCAAGGCTTTCCGTCCCGTTCCTCTTCCACTTGGCAACAATGTGCGGGTTTGCCACGACACTGAAATTCAATGTAGGGTAGGTCCCCGTGCGGTGTTAGCTGGAACATAGATGCCAACGTAGCAAGTGCATCCACCATTTGATTTTCCTCGCGGGGAACATGATGGAAGGAGATCTCATCGAAAGTCTTAGCCAATTCCTTGATGTAGGCTTTGTAGGGTATCAGCTTGGGATCTCTAGTTTCCCATTCCCCTCTCAGCTGATGGATTACCAACGCTGAGTCGCCGTACACCTTGAGTAGTTTGACATCGGAGTCAATTGCTGCCTGGACGGCTAGGGCACATGCTTCATATTCGGCCATGTTGTTGGTGCAGTCGAATCCTAGCCTGGCTGTGAAAGGTACACATTGATTGTCCGGAGAGATCAACACTGCCCCAACGCCATGACCTAGAATGTTTGACGCTCCGTCAAACCATACAGTCCATTTGTCCCGATCTTCGTCCAACTTTCCCTCGAACAAGGCCATGATGTCCTCATCCGGGAATTCCGGATGCATGGGCTGGTAGTCGTTAAGAGGCTGTTGAGCCAAATAATCTGCCAAAGCGCTTCCTTTTATCGCCTTTTGGGTGACGTAGACTATATCAAACTCAGATAGCAAGACTTGCCACCGGGCGATTCGTCCTGTGAGAGCTGGCTTTTCAAAGATGTACTTAACCGGGTCCATTTTGGATATCAACCAGGTAGTATGACTCAGCATGTACTGCCTTAGGCGATGGGATGCCCATACTAAAGCACAACACGTTCTTTCGAGCAAGGAGTAATTCATCTCACAGGTCGTGAACTTCTTACTTAGGTAGTAAACAGCGCGCTCTTTCTTCCCGGATTCGTCATGTTGCCCCAGCATACACCCCATTGACTCGTCCAAGATTGTCATGTACAAAATGAGAGGCCTTCCAGGTACTGGTGGCATAAGCACGGGAGGATTCATTAGGCACTTTTTGATCCTTCCAAAAGCCTCTTGGCAATCCTCATTCCACCGATCAGTTTGGTTTTTGCGCAAGAGTTTAAACAACGGCTCACAAATGGCGGTGAGCTGCGATATGAATCTGGCAATATAATTCAAGCGCCCCAGGAAACCTCGGACTTGCCTCTCTGTACGGGGTTCTGGCATCTCAAGGATAGCCTTCACTTTTTCGGGGTCTACCTCTATCCCTTTCTGGCTTACAACGAAACCAAGCAATTTCCCTGATTTGACCCCAAAGGTACACTTAGCGGGGTTCAACCTTAATTGATATTTCTTAAGCCTTTCGAACAACTTCCGCAGGTTGACAAGGTGTTCTTCCTCAGATTTAGATTTAGCAATTATGTCGTCCACGTAGACCTCGATCTCTTGATGCATCATATCATGGAACAAAGCTACCATGGCCCGTTGATAAGTTGCCCCGGCATTCTTGAGTCCAAAGGACATCACCTTGTAACAGAACGTTCCCCACAGGGTGACGAAAGTAGTCTTTTCCATATCCTCGGGCGCCATCTTTATCTGATTGTAACCAGAGAAACCGTCCATGAAGGAAAATAAAGCGAAATTGGCCGTGTTATCTACGAGGATATCGATGTGTGGTAACGGAAAATTGTCCTTGGGACTGGCCCGATTCAGGTCCCGGTAATCTACACACATTCGTACTTTCCCATCTTTTTTAGGAACTGGTACGATGTTGGCAACCCATTCTGGATACCGAGCGACGGCCAGAAATCCAGCGTCAAATTGCTTCTTCACTTCTTCTTTTATCTTCAAGGATGTTTCGGGCTTCATCCTCCTCAATTTCTTTTTTACTGGGGAACACCCGGGATTTAGAGGTAATCGGTGCTGCACAATGTCAGAACTCAAACCGGGCATATCTTGGTATGACCAAGCAAAGATGTCTTGGTAGTCTTTTAGCAGGATTATTAATTCTTCACGGATAGGTGCGGTAATGCCTGTACCTATCTTTACTTCCCTCTTTCCACTGCCAATTCCTAAGTCTACTAGCTCTGTTTCTTCTTGATGAGGCCTCATTTCTTGGTCCTCATGGGCGACCATTCTTTCTAGTTCCGAAGGAAGTCCCACATCCTCATCTCCTTCATCTTCCGTTTGATTCATTTCTTGCTCGAAGTTGATAGACGGGTCCCAGGTATTAGTACCTTCGGGGGACTCGTCATCGAATCTGCCGTTTTAGAAAAAGAAGTAAACATGCAAATGAATGAGAATGGGTAGAGACCAGGAACAGATGAAGAAAGATCCTTGTATTATAAATTCAAACACAAAAGACACAAAGCCTTAACAAAATGAAAACTCTAAAGCCTAGGCCCAACTATAGAGCTTTTAAAACCGTAAAGGTTTACATTATGCTTGTTGCGTAAATGCCGGGGCGTTCCTCCACTCGCCAATTTCCCAGCTGGAAATCAGGAGAGCATGGTCGTACCAAATCCAAAGTACTTGGAACATCATCTTCGCCTATCGCGAACACTTGACCTTCGTCTCCCAGACCCGCACTTATAAAGCTTCTACTTATGTGGCAGGGCGGGCTTCCTTCACTTTCTTGTCTCCAATGCGAGCTCTGACCACTGTTCTTCCTTCCCGCGATGCTTCTTTTCATGTCCGCCTGAGTGGGCTTATAGCCTAAACCATACTTCCCACGATTTCCTTGGGTTTTTATCAGGCTAGTTATGCCGCCATTGTCTTTGCCTAAACCCATCCCGGGTTCATAACCGTTCCCCAACATAACTCGGGCCATCATTACCGCCGCATCGGACAGACAAGGTTGCCCAAAGAGGGAGTCCACGGAGGAAATGCTGACCACCTCAAAAGACTGGAAAGCGGTTTCTAACGATTCTTCTGCGGCTTCCACATAAGGCATGGAGGATGGGCAGCTTACCAAGATATCTTCCTCGCCTGACACGATGACCAAGTGCCCCTCCACTACGAATTTCAGCTTTTGGTGGAGTGTAGAAGGCACAACTCCCACTGAGTGGATCCACGGGCGCCCCAACAGGCAGCTGTAGGGGGGGTTAATATCCATTATTTGGAAGGTGACTTGACAGGTGTGAGGGCCTATTTGTACTGGGAGATCGATCTCTCCCCTAACCTCTCGGCGAGTGCCGTCGAAGGCCCGAACCACCATTGAACTTGGTTTTAAGTGGGAAGCATTGAATGGTAACTTGTCCAAAGTGCTCTTAGGCATCACGTTTAAACTGGAACCATTATCGATGAGTACCTTGGCTACGATATGGTCCATACACTTGACTGATACGTGTAAAGCCTTATTATGCCCTCTCCCTTCGGCGGGGATTTCTTCTTCGGCGAAGGCAAGATAGTTGTTGGCAGTGATATTGTTGACCAGCCCTCCGAAACCTTCTACCGAAATATCTTGGGCCACGTGAGCCTCGTTCAGCACTTTTACTAGCAGAGCCCGATGAGGCTCGGAGCTCATAAGTAACTCCAACAGCGAGACCCTAGCCGGGGTTTTGTTGAGCTGTTCGATAACCTTGAATTCGCTCTGCTGAATTATCCGAAGGAACTCGCTGGCTTCCTCTAGCGACACCTCCTTTCTACCATCCTTTTTCTCCGGGGGCCCCTTTGCTGGAATATCTTTATTTGAAGCGTGGGGTGCTTCGCCATCTTGTTCCTCCACCACTTTTCCTTTTCCCTTGACGTCGGCGGGTTGGACCGGTAGGTCCGGAGGTGCGAACACACGACCACTACGGGTCACACCACTCAGTCCTGTGATATTTGTTACTTTAGCTGACAGCGAGCTGACGTCAGTGACTTCTTCTTCCTTCTTCCCCGGAGGTGTATATCTCCACGGGACCGCGTGACTATTTTGGTACGGGAAAGGAACAGGCTTGGCCATTAAGGGGTGTCCGGGCTTTTGCGAAGCTGCGTTTTTAGTGAAGTATATCACCAAGGGTTTGGGCTTCGCAACACCGCTCCCCTCCGTAGATTGCATGCATATGTGCTGCTCTTCTTTTCCTTCAATGCCGACTCCCAGTCGACCTTGATCTATCATCCGCTGTAACAATTCCTCTACTTCCAAACACGTCTCCATGTCATGCATCTTGCCGGAATGTAGCAGACAGGAATCCTCCTTACACCCACTATGGGGAATCATACCTCCCTTTTGTAGGGCCTCAAAGATAAACCTCCTAGGGGTTGCCACATCCCTTAAAGGTTTAGACCTGTGCGGCCTATCGGATTCAACTGCATTAACTGCTCCCCCTCCATGATTGGCGAGCGGGTTGGTTCTCACATTGGGCCGATCCTCTTGGAAAGTCAGCCATCCAGCATCCATTAAATGTTGGACCTTGTACTTGAGGGCCAAGCATTTTTCGACGGAATGCCCCGGGACACCCCCATGGTACTTGCAAGTTGCATTAGGGTCATACCACTTCGGGAAAGGGGGTTCGAGGACCCTTCCGGGAGTTACCACGGCCAAATGATTGGCGATGAGGGATGGTAGAAGATCTTCGTACGTCATTGGGAGCGGGGTGAATTCCGGCAATGGCCTCGGAGGGAAGTTCCTTGTCGTGTTGGAATTACCGGCCAGTCGAGTCGTGTTCGGAGTTGGAACTTGGGGAGCTTCCTTCTGGATGGGTGCCTTAGGCTGCGCGGGTGTTGAACTAGAGGCGTTCCCAGCATGAGCCGAGAAACTTGGGTGATGTTGCGCGTACTGATGGGTACCATGAGGTGTTTGCTGGGGTTTGACCCACGCCGCGGTGTTGAAGAGACGGCATGGGCATCTCCTTCCTTCCTTTTTGCCCCTGTTGCCCCGATTCTTTGGCATTCGCGTTTTGGGGAGGAAACGTAATCAAAACATTCCTCTTTCAATCCAACCTCGATTCTTTCCCCGGCAAACACCAGATCCGCCCAAAGCTGGATGGCATGTAAACCCACTAGCTTCTCAT